>NC_138776.1:245657407-245942407 GCF_965119305.1 Pelophylax lessonae
AATCTGTCGTGCAAGCATTAAAATTTTTGTATGCCGACACCAGAGCGGCCGATTGTTCGCCAGTCAGTACAGAATTCGGCCGACAGACAGCAGATTTGCAAGACTGGGCATGCTCAGAAAAGAAAAAACACAGGAAAGTTAACCATCACATGACATCACTTCTGCAGTCGGCTGTAGTCGGCGGACAAAATTAGTGTGCAGTCTTTTGCACTTTTCAACAGACAAGACAGCCCTGGACAAAAGACGGCCGATCGTTCGGCCGACGATCGCTATGTGTGTACGGGGCATAAGAAACAATAGTGCACATTTTTGTTTTTGTACCTAAACACACTGACATTAACCACTTCAGCTCCGGAAGGTTTAACCCTCCTTCCTCGTCAATGAGGAAGCTGATGCACGGGGCCGGTGGCCGCTTCCCGTTGAGAGAGAAGGACGGGTCGGTTGTTGTAAACACATCTAACCGTTCTTCTCCCTAGAATGATCACAGAGCGCCTGTGATCCTTCTATATAGGATCACAGGTCTCTATGGTCATTCCACAAGCCACGCCCCCCCCCAGTTAGAAACACCCCCTAGGCATACATTTAACCCCTTGATTACCCACAGATTGGTTTGTGCAAAAGTTATCGCGTCTAAGTTACTCGCCATGAGTAGGAGAATTTGTTTCTTTGATGGCGGGGCATAAAAATATACAGCCACATTTATGATTTATTTTTTATTTATTTTTACGATATACTGGGCCCAGTTATCGGTTACCACGAAACGAAAGCGGTGTAACCCACCTGGGTACACTTTGTTGAGGGTGAGAGGTAAAGTTACGCTAACACAGGTCAAAGTCGCAAAATAGGGTCTGGGGGAGTGAAGGGTTGTTGTGAGCCCCCAGTCATGAAGGGGTTAAAGGCACCCCTTCCCCTAAGGAGGGAACTATAAGGCAAATCAGTGCCAGAAGGAACCAATGAATCCACAGCTATTGTATGGGGGGGAACCCATTCCCCAGCACACCCTCACTATTGTGGTGGTGAGGGGGTTTAATAAACAGGCACACTGCAGTCCCCGGGGGGGGAACATGTTATATAGGGGAAGCTAATGAAGGTTGCCCCACTCTCTGGAGGAGCAGAGAGGAAAAGATATTCTCCACCCTCAACCAGCCGCCATGCAGGAACCTTATTAAGGGTGGAACAACACCAGGAGGAACCAATATGCAAAGGGCACCCACCGCAGAACGTCACTCGGGGGAGCTATATTCAGGGCGCACAACACCCCCAGCGCCTCCTATTCCCCCCGTCCCAGAGCTAGGTGCTCCCCCCTCCCTCCCTGCATCTTCCCCCGGGAGATGCACATTACTCACATGAAGCTCGGGCTGCCCGTAGAACGTCTAGTCCTCCCGACGTCACAATGCCCGCTGTGTGACGTCACCGGCCGGAAATGGCGGCCCTGCTGCATTCTGGGACTTGTAGTCTAGAGCTGAATCCCCCCTCTCAGCTCAGGGTGGAGGGTGTGAGGAGAGCCCAGGGGGGTATAGGAGACCATTATCATGACCTGGGTTACATATGTGGAGCATTAGGCAGCCTATATAAAGCTGACCATTCAGAGGACTCACTCCCCTCATAGAGGAGGAATGGAAGAATCACTGCTGATCTCTAAATCAGGGTTTCTCAGCCTATTTTCAGTCAGGGCACCCCCCATTCTAAATTGTAAAAACTATTCTGATTGTTTTACATCATGCTGCAACATAGGACGCTCGACGACGATTTATTCTTCCACAGCAAATACAGTTTTGCAAACTGGTACTGACTAGTATGCCAATGTTTCTCTTCTCCCTCAGTTTTTCAACATTACTTAGCTAATGAGACCCCCCAAAGCTGACGGGGAGAGGAAAGGGAGGGTCAAATAAGAAGGACAGGGGCGTAACTACAGGGGTTGCAGGGGTTGCAATTGCAACCGGACCCCATGCTCCAGGGGGTCTGTGCGGCTCCCCTGTACACCTGGATAGGAGGGGGGTGGGGGCAGCCTGTAGAGAAATCACTGACCTCCTTTTTCCTCCTGTAGCTGCAGGAGGAAAATGGAGGAGATTGGTTCCTCTGTATGCTGCCCCCGCCACTATCCAGTTCACTTGTGTTCTGCTGTCTCTGGGCCCCTGTGTGCTCCCCTGGTCTCCCCACTGTGCTGCCCCCCTTGTCCCCCCACTGTTATCCCCCCCTTGTCCCCCCACTGTGCCCCCCTTGTCCCCCCACTGTTATGCCCCCCTTGTCCCCCCACTGTTATGCCCCACTTGTCCCCCCACTGTGCTCCCCTGGTCCCCCCACTGTTATGCCCCCCTTGTCCCCCCACTGTGCTGCCCCCCTTGTCCCCCCACTATTATGCCCCCCTTGTCCCCCCACTGTTATGCCCCCCTTGTCCCCCCACTGTGCTCCCCTGATCTTCCCACTGTTATGCCCCCCTTGTCCCCCCACTGTGCTCCCCTGATCTTCCCACTGTGCTGCCCCCCTTGTCCCCCTACTGTTATGCCCCCCTTGTCCCCCCACTGTGCTCCCCTGATCTTCCCACTGTGCTGCCCCCTTGTCCCCCCCACTATTATGCCCCCCTTGTCCCCCCACTGTTTTTCCCCCCTTGTCCCCCCACTGTGCTCCCCTGATCTTCCCACTGTGCTGCCCCCCTTGTCCCCCCACTGTGCTCCCCTGGTCCCCCCACTGTTATGCCCCCCTTGTCCCCCCACTGTGCTCCCCTGGTCCCCCCACTGTTATGCCCCCCTTGTCCCCCCACTGTTATGCCCCCTTGCCCCCCCACTGTTATGCCCCCCTTGTCCCCCCACTATTATGCCCCCCTTGTCCCCCCACTGTTATGCCCCCCCTTGTCCCCCCACTGTGCTCCCCTGATCTTCCCACTGCTGCCCCCCTTGTCCCCCCACTGTTATGCCCCCCTTGTCCCCCCACTGTGCTCCCCTGATCTTCCCACTGTGCTGCCCCCCTTGTCCCCCCCACTATCATGCCCCCCTTGTCCCCCCACTGTTTTTCCCCCCTTGTCCCCCCACTGTGCTGCCCCCCTTGTCCCCCCACTGTGCTCCCCTGGTCCCCCCACTGTTATGCCCCCCTTGTCCCCCACTGTGCTCCCCTGGTCCCCCCACTGTTATGCCCCCCTTGTCCCCCCACTGTTTTGCCCCCCCACTGTTATGCCCCCCTTGTCCCCCCACTATTATGCCCCCCTTGTCCCCCCACTGTTATGCCCCCCCTTGTCCCCCCACTGTGCTCCCCTGGTCCCCCCACTGTTATGCCCCCCTTGTCCCCCCACTGTTTTGCCCCCCACTGTTATGCCCCCCTTGTCCCCCCACTATTATGCCCCCCTTGTCCCCCCCACTATTATGCCCCCCTTGTCCCCCCACTGTTTTTCCCCCCTTGTCCCCCCACTGTGCTGCCCCCCTTGTCCCCCCACTGTGCTCCCCTGGTCCCCCCACTGTTATGCCCCCCTTGTCCCCCCACTGTGCTCCCCTGGTCCCCCCACTGTTATGCCCCCCTTGTCCCCCCACTGTTTTGCCCCCCCACTGTTATGCCCCCCTTGTCCCCCCACTATTATGCCCCCCTTGTCCCCCCACTGTTATGCCCCCCCTTGTCCCCCCACTGTGCTCCCCTGATCTTCCCACTGTGCTGCCCCCCCTTGTCCCCCCACTGTGCTGCCCCCCCCTCCCCACTGTGCTCCCTCCCCTCTCCTGCTGGCTGCTGCAGGGGATGTTTCACAATAGAGAACCAGGAAGGGGTCGGTAAATATGTCATTTACCAGCTCCTTCCTTTTCTGAATGGACAGAGTCATCATCAGTGACATTGTAAAAAAAATCAAATAAATTGATAAAAAAAAATACAATTAAAATACCAAAAAAAAAAAGACTGACACCAGTGGGTGAACTTCCAGGATCGTAAAGGTCACACTTGCGACCGGGCCCTGGCATTCCACCACCGTGGGGAGGCCCCAAGATGGCAGGAAGGGGGTCCACTGCAGAACTTGTGAAAGGGTCCCACTGTGGGACCGTAATAAAGGGCCCCACAATGAGAGTAAAGGGCCCCAGGATCAGTGGGAAGAGCCCCAGGCTTGAAGGGAAGGGGTCTGGGGGGCCCTTCATGGTTTCTTGCACTGGGGCCCTGAAGGTTCTAGTTACGCCTCTGAAGAATGATATGAGGGCAATTGACATCCTCCTTATTAACCGATGAGGTCATTGGGCGTTAGTAGGGTGGCAGTTAGAAGGTTGTAATAGTGAACAATGAAAACCTTTCGCTTTGTGTAACTAAAAGGCAGTTTTCATCCACCCACCGGCTTGTAAACAGTTTTGGGGCAATTTTTAGGCATTTTGCCAAGGCACCCCTGAAGAAACCTCAAGACACTCCAGGGTGACTGGGCACCCTGGTTGAAAAAGGCTGCACTAAATAACATTGTTACCTTCTAAAATAACATTTACTATGGTTCTATATCTATAAATACCCTGATTAAATCTGCAATTTCCATTACCAGAGATAATTTTCTGGTAATATCACTCCAGGGATAAAACGATAATTCTCCCACTCTACAAGACTCTGGTCCGGCCGCATGTGGAGTATGCTGTCCAGTTCTGGGCCCCGGTGTTCTATCAGAATACCGCTACCCATCAGAAAAAGCAATGGAAGTGACGTTGCGAACACAATTGCGCATGCACTATGTGTTCCAACATCAGCCTAACATCAATAGTCTGCAAGCTATTGGAGGGGATAAGAGACTATATACAAGACTTTAGTAATAAAAACAATATCGTCAGTAGTAATCAGCATGGATTAAGGAAGAATCGTTTCTGCCAGACCAATCTGTTAACCTTCTATGAAGAAGTGAGCTACCGTCTAGATAAAGGTAAGCCTGTGGATGTGGTGTATCTGGATTTTGCAAAGGCCTTTGACACCGTTCCCTACAAACGCTTATTGTACAAACTAAGGAAGGTAGGTATGGACCATAGGGTGAGTACCTGGATAGAGAACTGGCTCCAGGGGCGAGTCCAGAGGGTGGTGATAAATAGGGAGTACTCAGATTGGTCGAGTGTGGAAAGTGGGGTCCCCTAAAGATCTGTGCTGGGACCAATCCTGTTTAATTTATTCATAAATGATCTAGAGGATGGGATAACCAGCACAATCTTGGTTTTTGCGAACGATACTAAGCTAAGCAGGCCAATATCTTCTATACATGACGTGGTAAGTGGTAACCTTACAAGCAGACCTGAAAAAAATAATGGGATGGGCGACTATATGGCAAATGAGGTTCAATGTTGAAAAATGTAAGGTAATGCATTTGGGTGCCAGAAATACGAACGCAAGTTACTCGCTAGTGGGGAGAGAACCTCTGGGTGAAACCGAGATGGAAAAAGGACCTGGGGGTCCAAGTAGACAACAAGCTTAGCAGTGGCATGCCATGCCAAGCTGCTGCAAGCAAAGCCAATAGAATATTGGCATGTATAAAAAGGTGATTCACTCCAGAGATAAAATGATAATTCTACCTCTCTTAAAGACTCTGGTCCGGCCACATGTCTAGTATGCTGTCCAGCTCTGGACAGCGGTGTTCTATCAGAATACCACTACCCATCAGAAAATACAACGGAAGTGACGTTTAAGAACACAATTGCTTACTGCGTATGCGCTATGCATTCCAACATCAGCCTAACATCAATAGTCCACCAGATATTGGAGGGGATGATAAGGGACTATATACAAGATTTTACTAATAAAAACAATATCATCAGTAGTAATCAGCATGGATTCATGAAAAATCATTCTTGCCAGACCAATCTATTAACCTTCTATGAAGAAGTGAGCCGCCACCTAGATAAAGGTAAGCCTGTGGATGTGGTGTATCTGGACTTTGCAAAGGCATTTGACACCATTCCCCACAAAGCTTACTGTACAAACTAAGGAAGGTAGGTATGGACCATAAGGTGAGTACCTGGATAGAGAACTGGCTCCAGGGGAGAGTTCAGAGGGTGGTGATAAATGGGGAGTACTTGGATTGGTTGGGTGTGGAAAGTTGGGTCTCCCAAAGATTTGTCCTGGGACCAATCCTGGTTAATTTTTTCATAAACGACCTAGAGGAGGGGATATCCAGCACAATCTCGGTATTGTCGGACAATACTAAGCTAAGCAGGCCAATATCTTCTATACAGGATGTGGTAACCTTACAAGAGGACCTGAACAAAATAACAGGGTGGGCAACTACATGGCAGATGAGGTTCAATGTTGAAAAATGTAAGGTAATGCACTTGGGTGCAAGAAATACGAACGCAAGTGGGGGAGAACCTCTGGGTGAAACTAAGATGGAAAAGGGACCTGGGGGTCCTGGTAGACAACAAGCTTAACATTGGCATGCAATGCCAAGCTGCTGCAAACAAAGCCAATAGAATATTGGCATGCAAAAAAAAAGGGGATTCACTCCAGAGATAATAATTCTCCCACTCTACAAGACTCTGGTCCGGCCACTTGAGTATCTTGAGTATGCCCTCCAGCTCTGGGCACCGGTGTTTTATCAGAATACCGCTACCCATCAGAAAATACAACGGAAGTGACATTTGAAAACACAATTGCTTACTGCGTATGCGCTATGCATTCCAACATCAGCCTAACATCAATAGTCTACCAGATATTGGAGGGGATGATAAGGGACTATATACAAGATTTTAATAATAAAAACAATATCATCAGTAGTAATCAGCATGGATTCATGAAAAATCGTTCCTGCTAGACCGATTTATTAACCTTCTATGATGAAGTGAGCTGCCATATAGATAAAGGAAGGCCTGTGGATGTGGTGTATCTGGGCTTTGCAAAGGCATTTAACACAGTTCCCCACCAACGCTTACTGTACAAACTAGGGAAAGAAGGTATGGACCATAGGGTGAGTACTTGGATTGGAAACTGGCTTCAGGGGCGAGTCCAGAGGATGGTGATTAATGGGGAGTACTTGGATTGGTCGGGTGTGGAAATGGGGGGTTCCCCCAAGGATCCGTCCTGGGACCAATCCTGTTTAATTTATTCATAAACAATCTAGAGGATGGAATATCCGGTACAATCTCAGTATTTGTGGACGATACTAAGCTAAGCAGGCCAATATCTTCTATATATGACATGGTAACCTTACAAGCGGACCTGAACAAAATAATGGGGTGGGCGACTACATGGCAAATGAGGTTTAATGTAGAAAAATGTAAGGTAATGCACTTGGGTGCCAGAAATACAAACACAAGTTACTCGCTAGGGGAGAATCTCTGGTTGAATCTAAGATGGAAAAAGGACCTGGGGGTCCTAGTAGACAACAAGCGTAGCAATGGCATCCAATGCCAAGCTGCTGCAAGCAAAGCCAATAGAATATTGGCATGTATAAAAAAAGGGGATTCACTCCAGAGATAAACTGATAATTCTCACACTCTACAACAGTGGTTCTCAATTCCGGTCCTCGGGACCCACTAACAGGCCAGATTTTAAGTATTACCTTGGGGGATGCAGACTAGAATACTGCAATCACTGAGCAGCAAATTAGATCACCTGTGATGTAATTTAGTTATCTTGCAAACCTGGCCTGTTGGTGGGTCCCGAGGACCGGAGTTGGGAACCACTGCTCTACAAGACTCTGGTCCGGCCACATCTGGAGTAAGCTGTCCAGTTCTGGACACCGGTCCTCAGGAAGGATGTGCTGGAATTGGAGAAAGTCCAGAGAAGGGCAACAAACATAATTAGGGGAATGGAGGACATCAGCTATGAGGAAAGACTACAAGCACTGAACTTATTCTCTCTGGAGAAGAGACGATTGAGAGGGGACATGATATCAATGTACAAATACTATAAAATGACAACATATATGTGCACAAAAACAATATCAGTGATAAATATGCCTCCATTTAGTGATGTGCACAAAAAATCTCAGTGACAAGTATATCTCAGTTGAATTAAAAAGGTGCCTATATATAAATTAGAGTGTAAAACCCCTTAATTGAAACACCTTCAGCACTACTAAAAAAAGCAGAGCAAATAAATCATGTGAAATCTCAAAGTGAAGAAGATATTAAATCGATTGCCGTGTATCAAACAAGCAAGTATCCAGTGAAAGTCAACTGAACTTGGACCTACCAGAGAACTTATACTGCAGTGTTCCAGATAAAAAAAACTGCAATTCATATCTTATACAGTGCAGAGAAGGGCAGCCGTTCAGTTCGCTTAATGTGGAGAACTGAGTGGCGTGCGAACTTCTGGGTGCGTTCCACTGCTAATCGCACATGACGTCACTGAGGAACCGGAATCTGCATCGACGCGTTTTGCCCCTCCCATGGGGCGTCATCAAAGAGGGTCTTTAACCACTTGCCCACCGCCCCACGCAGATTTACTCAGCAGGGCAGCTCTGCTGCCCGTAATCACGTAGATCTACGTGATTATGTGCACGCTGTTTTGGCGGCGCAAGTCGCACTCACGGTTTGACTAGACACAGCGGGAGGAGCGGGCTCGATCGCCCCCAGCCTCCCGCGATCTTCAGCAAAACTGACAGGAGAGCCGTCTGGAATGTAAACAATGTAAGACGGCTCTCCTGTCAGAGAGGCAGGAAAAGATTGTGTGGCTCAGCTAAGCTGCATCACCAATTTCTCTGTGCCTCTGTTCAATCCGTCCCCCACACAGTTAGTAAGCACATCTAGGGAACACATTTAACCCCTTGATCACCCCACTGATGTTAACCCCTTCCCTGCCAGTGTAATTTATACAGTAACAGTGCATATTATTTAGCACTGATCACTGTATTAACCACTTGCTGACTGCCGCCCGACTATATACGGCGGCAGTCAGCCCCTCACAGGCAAAGTGACGTAGGGGTACGTCACTAGCCTGTGAGGCTCTGGGGAGCGAGTGCCCACCGCCGGATGCACGCTCCCGCTCGGTCACGGACCCCCCGCGCGTGTGCCCGGCGGACCCGATGTCCACCGGGCACTTGCGATTGTCCGTTACACCGGGAGAAAGGCAGGCGGCTAATGTAAACAAAGCCCCCTGTCATTCTCCCCTGTGTAAGAATAGTGATCATACGGTTCTGCTATTTAGAACCGTTGATCACTGTTCTTACAACTCAAGCCACAACCAATCACAGTAGAAGCACGCCCCTAGGGACACACTTAACCCCTCCCTCTCAAAAAAAAGTTAACCCCTTCACTGCCAGTGTCATTTTTACAGTAACAGTGCATATGTATAGCACTGATTACTGTAGCAAGGTCACTGGTAACCCTAAAAGCGTCAAAAATGTCAGTCAAGGGTCTGATCTGTCCGCCGCAATGTCGCAGTACAGCAAAAAAAATCGCAGATTGCTGCCATTACGCGTTAAAAAAAACAAAAATGACAAAAATCTTTCCCTTAGTTAGTAAACGCAATAACTTTGGCGTAAACCAATCAAAATATGCTTTTTGCAATTTTTTTTACCAAAAATATGTAGCATGAAACAAATTGGCTTAAAATGTTATTTTGATTTTTACATTTTTTGGGGGGGAATTTCATATAAAAAAATGTGAAAAATATTGTTATTTTTGCAAAATTGTCGCTCTTTTTTTCTTTTTTTGTTTATAGTGCATGATCAAAAAGTCACACAGGTGATCAAATACCACCAAAAGAAAGCTCTGTTTGTGGGGAAAAAAAGGACGTCAAATTAGTTTGGGTACAGCGTCGCACGACCGCGCAATTGTCCGTTAAAGTCACGCAGTGCCGAATCGCAAAATAGGCCCTGGTCAGGAAGGGGGTAAAATCTTCCGGGGCTTAAGTGGTTAATGTCACTGGTCCCCGAAAAGTGTCACTTAGTGTCCGATTTGTCCGCCGCAATGTCGCAATCCCGATAAAAATCACTGATCACCGCCATTACTAATAAAATAAAAAAAATAAAAAGTCCAAAAATCAAACTCATAGTTTGTAAACGCGATAACTTTTGCACAAACCAATTAAAATATGCTTTTTGGGATTTTTTTTTAACACAAAATATGTAGCAGAATACCAATTGGCCTAAACTGATAAAAAAAATTAGATATTTTACATTTTTTTATTAGGAATGTTTTATAGCAGAAAGCAAAAAATATGGTGTTTTTTTCAAAATTGTCGCTCATTTTTTGTTTATAGCGCAAATTTTAAAAAACCGCAGAGGTGATCAAATACCACCAAAAGGAAGCTCTATTTGTGGGTAAAAAAAAGGACATCAATTTTTATTTGGGTACAGCATCGCACAACCGCGCAATTGTTAAAATAACACGGTGGCAGAGTTCAATCCTGCCTGCCGCAGTATATATATGCAGCGGGCAGTCGGCAAGTGGTTAATCATGTTATAATGTATTTATGAATTTTAATACACAATCAATATTTTTTCATTGTATGTTTTGTCTCTTTGCATAAGCGCTGCGTAAAAATTGACAGCGCTATATAAGTACCTGAAATAAATAAATAAAAATAAATAAGGTATACCCAAGAAAAGTGAAGGGTGTGTCAGGAGGCAGCTGTCCAAGTATTGAAAAAACATGGGCTGCAGTTTGTATTTTCTCCACAAGATGGCGATCTCACTTATTCTCGGTGGAAAGCAAAGAGAGGAAGTCCTGGAAGAGGGGAAGGCTGGGAGGAAGTATTCATGGATCCTGCAGCAGAGGAGGTAATAGGATTATTATTATTTTATTTTTATTTTGTTGTTTACCCCCAGTAACCCCTGTCATGTCCATCTTCTTCCATATTCATTGGAATGTTTTGTATATCCAGAATATGCTGGACACTCCTATCTATAGAAAGAGTATTATCATATGTACACAGATAGAGGTTATTTATTATTGTTATTTATATAGAGCTGTCACTTTGTGCTGTGCTTTATATATATATATATATATATATATATATATATATATATAGTAGTGAAGTATTTCTTCTTAGTTACTATACATCTCTGAAAATCATGGACCTAACGGGAGAGGTGAAGAGTAATATGGATGTCCAGGAGTGACATTTGTTATTTTCTGTCTTTACACAGGATTATCAAGTAGCGAAGAACAGAACTGGTGAGCCAATACCACCAAGCAGCTCTCTTCACGGCAGATCACCCAACACAGTGCCTCCACCTTACTGCCTGACAACATTGATATGAAGATACTAGGTGCCTATATCATTGCGTATCTAAGGATTCTATAAGGTGTCAGGATATCGCTTTTTATCTGCCATGGAGGAGTGTTTAGAAGAACACAAGGATCTCTACAAGGACATCAAGATCGAGAACCGGTCGCCCCTCACATCACCGGGTAAGAGGAGACTTTATTGTAAAGAAGGGAGCAGTACAGAAGGTCCATCAAGATCCTTCATCTGATAAACAAATGGAAACCAATGGAGGAGATTTACTAAAACTAGAGAGTGCAAAATCTGGTGCAGCTCTGCATGGTAGCCAATCAGCTTCTAACTTCAGCTTGTTCAATTAACCACTTAAGCCCCGGAAGATTTTACCCCCTTCCTGACCAGGGTCTATTTTGCGATTCGGCACTGCGTGATTTTAACGGACAATTGCGCGGTCATGCGACGCTGTACCCAAATGAATTTGACGTCCTTTTTTTCCCACAAACAGAGCTTTCTTTCGTTGGTATTTGATCACCTGTGCGATTTTTACTTTTTGTGCTATAAACAAAAAAAGAGCGACAATTTTGCAAAAATAATAATATTTTTCAAATTTTTTTATATGAAATTCCCCCCCAAAAAAATGTAAAAATCAAAATGTTTTAACATTTTCTGCCAATTTGTTTCATGCTACATATGTTTGGTAAAAAAAAATCGCAAAAAGCATGTTTTGATTGGTTTGTGCAAAAGTTATCGCGTTTACTAACAAAGGGAAAGATTTTTGTCATTTTTGTTGTTTTTTTTTTTTTAACGCGTAATGGCGGCGATCTGCGTTTTTTTTTTTGCGGTACTGCGACATTGCGGCGGACAGATCGGATCCTTGACTGACATTTTTTACACTTTTGGGGGTACCAGTGACATTACTGCAGTAATCAGTGCTATACATATGCACTGTTACTGTAAAATTACACTGGCAGTGAAGGGGTTAACTTTTTCTGAGAGGAAGGGGTTATGTGTGTCCCTAGGGGCGTGATTCTAACTGTGATTGGCTGTGGCTTGAGGTGTATGAACAGTGATCAACGGTCCTACATAGCAGAACCGTATGATCACTATTCTTACACAGGGGAGAATGACAGGCGGCTTGTTTACATTTGCTGCCTGCCTTTCTCCCTCTGCATCGGCGATCGCTGAGTGACCGGCGGACATCGGGTCCGCCGGTCACACGCGCGGGGGGGTCCGTGACCACGTGGGAGCGTGCCTCCGGGGGCGCGCGCTCGCTCCCTAGACCCTCACAGGCTAACAAGGTAGTACTACGTCGCTCTGCCTGTGAGGGGCTGACCGCCGGAGGGAAATAGTCGTGTGGCGGTCGGCAAGTGGTTAAGCTTTGACAATAAAACCTGGAGACTGATTGGTTTCTATGCACAGTTGCACCAGATTTTGCACTTTCCAGTTTTAGTGAATCTCCCCCAACGTATTTAGTCAGTGTGCCTTCATCCTACAGATGAATCCAGTAACAGATACCAACCAGAGAGATGCCCCTGTCCTCCGTATTCCCGGGACTCCAGACAGAAAGGTCACAGCATCCCTCACAATGATCAGGTAGATGGGAATCAGCAACTAAAATTCAAAAAGTACTCTAAGCTACGAGATGACATTCTTCTATGCAACTTCTTGTTCCTTTTTACAAATGTATTCTGTCATTGGATTCAGGATGATAAACTGAAAGACATGAAAGCTGAGATGAAAGAGGAAGAAGAAGAGAAGTTTGTGAGTGGAGCTCTGCATTGTATGGAGGAGAGTGAGATGATCATGAAAAGTAAACAGGAGGAATCTTCTCTTTATATTGACCCAAGTAAGTAATAAACATCAAATACAGAAACCATTAACATATGTGATGGTACTAACCGTCACTGGGAGTGAAAGACAGATACTTAAGGGACACTAAGAAAATGGTTTAGATAACCTCTAATGGGACAGTAATATTTATCAACAATATCTCTCAAGAAATACGAAGATTTAATCCCACTTTACACTGTGAGACCTATAGCCTGTTGCCATGAAGTCTGTGACACCTAAATAATCATAGCAATACGTAGATGTGTATTCCATGTACTTCAATGAAGGAGACGGACAAACTGTCATTGGCAGTCTTGTCCTATTGTCTGTTTTGAGGTGGGATGGGGATTGTGTTAAGTCTGCCTGTCCCATTGTTAAATGTTAATGACCTCACATTGTTCTGTCCAGATGGCTAGATAATTAGTTCAGGTTAATTCTGTTTCTGTATAAAATTTCATCTGCATATGATAATGTAATCAGGCAGAGGGGAGGGATTGTGTACACTGTATGGGAGTGACTAGTGTAAAACTCTGTTTTTATTGGATTGTGAATTTCATGTCCTGTTCCCCATAAGGTCCACCTGGGCGGTAACCTTGTGGGGGAAAACTGTATAAAAGAGCAGCTGTACCATTAAACCTTGAGTTCTACTTCATACTTCACCCTCAATCTAGAGTCCAGTCTCTTATTGGAGGAATCTGCTACAAGGGATTGCTATGCTCTTCATACTCCCTTGAAAAATCACTAAGCTCTTGTAAGAGATTGTTCCTGTTCCTGCTTCACTCTCTGGGGAAAGAGAGGTTCACCCACTGGAACCTGGAGCCTTGTCATAGGTCCAGGGTGGGTAGGAGACGGCGAGACCCCAAGCAAGCTGCGGTGGTTATGGTGTCTGGCTGAGTGCTTGGAGCCCTCGGGAAGCACTAGGAGCATCCATCAACGAAGGTACCCTGTCGTGGTGCCAGTTGATCCGTTACAATTTCCATGTAACATTTCCATGAACTGTATAAAGTATGTATTTACATTGTTACATAAGAGAAATGATACTGTATGTCTACTAGAGCTGCACGATTAATCGTATGAAAATCGCGATCTCGATTCACCCCCCTGACGATCTAAACCTGACATATGCTCGATTCTTTGCATAGGAAGCAGAGAGAACAGATGTGGAAAAAAAAAAAAAAAAAAGGCTCCCTGCAAACCCTATTAGCAAGTCTCCCAGTAACTATAAACAAAATGATTACATTGTATCTTTTCCTTCCCTCTGCCAGGGAGAAAGGAAGTTTAACCTCTTAAAGACTGGACCTTTTTCTGACACTTGTTGCTTGCAAGTTAAAATCATTTTTTTTGCTAGAAAAGTACTTAGAACCCCCAAACATTTTATAAATTTTATTAGCAGATACCCTACAGAATAAAATGGCGATTGTTGTAATATTTTATGTCACACTGTATTTGCGTAGCAGTCTTTCAAACGCAATTAATAGACTTTAATGAATAAAAAAAAAACGTAACAGTAAAGTTATCCCAATTTTTTTTTGTTACACAGAGAATCATGAGAGAATCGTGATCTTTATTCCAAGCTAAAAAATCGTGATTCTCATTTTGGCCAGAATCGTGCAGCTCTAATGTCTACTGAATTTACCCCAAAAAAATATCAAAGTGGCAATTGATCCAGAGGAAAACAGAACACGCACATAAAGCTTGACCTAATTTTTCTTCAGGTTAAAGACAACTCCCCGGGCCAACACAACAATGTTTTTTTCCTACAATGCTTGAATTTCGAAGCGTTGGTGCTCCTTTCGGCACCACCCAGCTCACCAGCTCAACAAAATTCAGTTTGAAAATCGTAGGTGTCGGGTGGAATATTGACAGCTGAACAAGAGAAATCTAAATGCGTGGCTAGCCTAACAATGTCATCAGTGCACAAACTATGCTACCTGGTGTGATTTGGTTGTATTATATCCTTTATCTGGTTTGCATTGTGAAAAAGAAAGCATTATGGAGAATCCACCTAGATCCCCCATTTTCTGATAAATACATAGAAACAAGTAATCAGTCCTTGTTTGCGTTGTTTACAGATGGATCCACTAGCAGAAACCAACCAGAGAGATGTCCCCATCCTCTGGATTCTACACCGGAAGGTCACAGCATCCCTCACAATAATCAGGTAGATGGGGCTCAGCAACAAGAATTCGAATATAATTCTAATCTATGTGATGACATTCTTCTATGTAATTTCTTCTTGCTTTTTTCTTTTTAACAAATGTATTCTGTCATTCTTGGGGTTTAGGATGAAGGACAGAAAGACATAAAAGCTAAGATTAAAGAGGAAGAAGAGGAAGTGTCTATGGAGGAGATTGAGATGAATATGAAAATTAAACAAAAGGAATCTTCTCTTTATATCAGTGCAAGTAAGTAATAAACATAAAAGGCAAAGTATATATAATACACATCATATGCAAAAGTCCATCTCCATCCCTCAAAATAATCAAAATTTTACACAACAAATAGAATGGAGATACTATACACCATATGAAAGGTCTATTTTTATTCCTTAACCGGTTGCCGACCGCCGCAAGTACATATACTGCGGCGGTCAGCCCCGACCAGGCAAAGTGACGTATGGGTACGTCACTAGCCTGTCACTTGCTTGTGAGCCAATAGCGGGCGGGCGAACGCATTCCCGCCCCGGCTCGTTCCCTGGGAAGTCCGTGCGTGTGACCGTTGGACCTGATGTCCGCCGGTCACTCGCGATCGTCCGCTGTGAAGGGAGAAAGGCAGGCGGCTAATGTAAACAAAGCCGCCTGTCATTCTCCCCTGTGTATGAATAGTGATCATACGGTTCTACTATGTAGGACGTTGATCACTGTTCCTACACCAGTAGCCATGTCCAATTACAGTTAGAAGCACGCCCCTAGGGACACACTTAACCCCTCCTTCCCCAATAAAGTTAACCCCTTCCCTGCCAGTGTCATTTTGCAGTAACAGTGCATATATATAGCACTGATTACTGCAGTAATGTCACTGGTAACCCCAAAAGTGTCAAAAATGTCAGTCAAGGGTCCGATCTGTCCGCCGCAATGTCGCAGTCCCGCAAAAAAAAAAAAATCGCAGATCGCCGCCATTACGCGTTAAAAAAAAAAAAAAAAACACCAAAAATGACAGAAATCTTTCCCTTAGTTAGTAAACGCGATAACTTAAGCGCAAACCAATCAAAATACGCTTTTTGCGTTTTTTTTTTTACCAAACATATGTAGCATAAAACAAATTGGCGTAAAATGTTAAAAAATTTAGATTTTAACATTTTTTTTGGGGAATTTCATATAAAAAAATGTGAAAAATATTGTTATTTTTGCAAAATTGACGCTCTTCTTTTTTTGTTTATAGCGCAAAAAGTAAAAATCGCACAGGTGATCAAATACCACCAAAAGAAAGCTCTGTTTGTGGGAAAAAAAAGACGTCAAATTAGTTTAGGTACAGCGTCGCACGACCGCGCAATTGTCCGTTAAAATCACGCAGTGCCGAATCGCAAAAAAAAACCCTGGTCAGGAAGGGAGTAAAATCTTCCGGGGCTTAAGTGGTTAATATGCCGTCATGTTCACAACAGATGATAAGGATATACTGTACATAATATGAAAGGTCCTCCCAATTCTTCAATAAAACATCATGCTTTCAACAAATGACAAGGAGATACTGTACAGCACATGAAAGGTTCTTCTCTATTTCTCAAGATAACCTCATGTTCCCAACAAATGTCGAGGGGATACTGTACACCATATGAAAGGTCCATCTCCATTCTTTAATATAACCTTGAGTTCCCAACAAATGACAAGGAGATGCTGTACACAATACAAAATGGCCATCTCCATTCCTCAAGATAACCTCATGTTTCCAACAAATGACCAGAAAATACTGTACACCATATGAAAGGTCCATCACCATTCTGCCATATAACATCATGTTCCCAATAAATGATGTGGAGATACTGTATACCACATAAAAGGTCCATCCCCATTTCTCAATATAGTGTCACGTTCCCAACAAATGACGGAGAGATACTGTATACCATATGAAAGGTACATCTCCATTCTTTAATATAACCTAAAGTCCCCAACAAATGACGAGGGGATAATGTACACCATACAAAAGGTTCATCTCCATTCCTCAAGATAACCTCATGTTCCCAACAAATGACTTTATACCATATGAAAGATCCATCTCCTTTCCTCAAGATAGTGAAGGAGATATATGCACTCAGATAGCAGCAGTCTGAGCATATAAGAAGTGTACTAATAGTGCCAAATCCTTAATACATTGGTGGCGGTTCCCCATCCGGGGAGGGATCTGTGGACAGTCATTCAGGAGTATATGGACGCACCCACTCTAGTGTTTACAGTCTGGACTCAAGCCACAGTAATTCTTTTTACTTGGGCTTATTGACGCCAGCCAGGTTTTCATTAACCCTTGGTTTTTAGAAATCCCAATGGTCTTTACCTTCTACCAACCATATGATCCATCCTTCTGAAATCCACGATACCCTCCTCGTTAGTTACGAATGACGCTAATGCGTGTGTCCTGTTTTATAATATTATACAGAGTACCTTACTAAAACGCTCCAGATGAAGCTGTAAAAGGCGAAACATGTTGAGCATTGTGAATATTTATCTATGAACACAGCATCAGCTGATCTGGTTGGACGGCAGTCTCAATTCCTGTCACCCTTCGTTAAGATCCTCTGGATGTGAAGTATCCACTTATATTTATGTCTCAAAATCTTCTTGGTATACTTTGTATGAAACAAGTATTAAGTAAACTGCTACATAAATGTATTTGGGCCTTATGTAAGGTCAATTTTTAGATTTTGTTTGTACTCCCCGGCTTTTATACGAATTCAACAAAATAAAAATTAATTTTAGAAACCTTTTGTGCCAAAAAATCCTTGCCTCCCAATCCTTCCTTCTTTCCTCAAGATAACCTCATGTTCCCAACAAATGAGGAGATAATGCACACCGTACAAAAGGTCCCTCTCCATTCCTCAAGATAACCTCATGTTCTCAACAAATGATGAGGGGACACTGTACACCATACAAAAGGTCCATCGCCATTCCTCAAGATAACCTCAATGTTCCCAACAAATGACTTTATACCATATTAACCACTTAAACCCCGGAAGATTTTACCCCCTTCCTGATCAGGGCCTATTTTGCGATTTCGGCACTGCGTGACTTTAACGGACAATTGCACGGTCGTGCGACGCTGTACCTAAACAAATTTTGGTGTCCTTTTTTTTCCACATCGTTATCGTGTTTACTAACAAAGGAAAATATTTTTGTTGTTTTTTAATGGCGGCGATCTGCGTTTTTTTTTTTTGTGGGACTGCGACATTGCGGCGGACAGATCAGACCCTTGACTGACATTTTTGACACTTTTGGGGGTACCAGTGACATTACTACAGTAATCAGTGCTATACATATGCACTGTTACTGTAAAAATGACACTTGCAGTGAAGGGGTTAACTTTTTTGAGAGGGCGGGGTTAAGTGTGTCCCTAGGGGCGTGTTTCTAACTGTGATTGGCTGTGGCTTGATGTGTAAGAACAGTGATCAACGGTCCGTTTGATCACCATTCTTACACAGGGGAGACTGACAGGTGGCTTTGTTTACATTAGCCGCCTGCCTTTCTCCCGCTGTCACGGACGATCGCGAGTGCCCGGTGGACCCACATGCGCGGGGGGGTCCGTGACCGAGCGGGAGCGCGCATGCAGTGGCGCGCGCTCGCTCCCAAAACCCTCACAGGCTAGCGACGTAGCTGCCTGTGAGGGGCTGACTGCCGACGTAAATAGTTGTGTGGAGGTCGGCAAGTGGTTAAAGGTTCATCTCCTTTCCTCAAGATAACCTCATGTTCCCAACAAATGACAAGGAGATAATGTATACCACATAAAATATTGCTCTCCATGCCTCAAGATAACCTCATGTTCCCAACAAATGATGAGGGGATACTGTACACCACATAAAAGGTCTATCTCTATTTCCCAACATAACCTCATGTTCCCAACAAATGACTGTACTAAATATAAAGGGGCCATCTACATTCTTCAATATAACATAAAGTTCTAAACAAATACCAAGGAGATACCAAACAGCATATGAAAAACCTATCTCCATTCCACAATATAACCTTGTGTTCCAAACAAATGAGGTAGGGATACTGTATGCAATATGAAAAGTCCGTCCTTATTCCTCAATATAACGTCAGTATTATTGTGCGGGATTTATATAGTGCAGAATCTTATATAAGAGTTTGTGCAGCACTTTATAATATAAAGGAAGACAGTACAGTTAAAAAAACACTTCGATACAAGGTTTGGAGGACCCTGCTCATAAGAACTTACAATCTAAAAAGAGAGGGGCAAGTGATACAAAAGGTAATGAGTGTGAGGATGAATTTTTTTTTTGAGAAAGTATATGTTCAGTGGTTAGGTAGAGGCAGGAGAGACTTCCCTGATGAGATGAGTTTTCAGAGATCGCCTAAGGGCTGGACAGATTTGGGTAGAGAGTCACTTAGCGTGGTTTATGGAGGCTTCACGATCTCTGTAGGCAACCAAGGCCCCAGGCTCTACGCTACAAGCAATTGCAGGAAATCAGGCACTAGCGTTATCCCCAGGTGAGGTTTCTTCTTTGGTCCTGTGAAGTTCCCCTTTGGCACAGACCTTCTTTGTTGTTAGTTGTGAAGGAAAGGGGAGGTTGGGACTTTGAGTGAGAGGCGTGACCAGGCTGGCAGAGCACAATCGGCATATTTATTGGTACATATAGTTCAAATGACATATACAATGTTATACAAAAAATTGTAACATATTAGAACCAAATAAGTAGTCCCATGGTCCAATTGCATAGAGATCAACAAAGTGGGATTCCATATATGATGGAGTATCAAGGAGTATGCATAGTATCGCAAATAGGGATTCCAAATAGTATGATATAGTAGTAGGATTAGGAACATCATAGGCTCTACGCGTTTTGTGGCCCGAATCGCCACTCATCAGGAGCAGATGAACAAAATCTAAAAAGAAACATATAAGGAAATTGGCACAATGCTGATAATATGTATTGGAGAAGAGGGAGAGGGAAAAGGGGGCGAACCCCCATACATACCCATGCTTGTATAAGTCTTGGATGATAATTGGAGGGGAGAGTGGGTATGACCCCATGAAGTCTCACCGGGAGCTGAGGGCACACAAAGTCGGCGGGGACAGGCAGAGCGAACCGCACACCTGGTACGTGTGGGCTGAGGTAGATATGGTAGAGGGATTTGTTGTTAATAAGCCCTCCCGAACATACCTTTTCTTGTTGTTATAGAGCCCCCATTTCAGCTTATGCTGCTGGCATTTTATTTGGAAAGTTTGGGTAGCCAGTCCCACATTGGTGTTTCTAATTACCTCTATCTTTCTACACCAGTTTCTTGTGAGAGCATTTTCCTATCTTAAACTCTAGATGGCACTGTTGTATCATACATGCCATAAGGATGCCCATACATGTTCAATTCTCTTGTACAATTTTCTGTTAGATTTACCAAAATCCATATAATATGAGGTCAAAACTAAACAACACTTTTTATTGTATTCTATAAGGTAGGCCTTTGTATTACATAGTTAAAGGTAAATCTAAAGAAAATTGTACAGATAATTGTAAGAAAATGGTATAATGTATGGCCAGCCTAAGTCAAATATGTCAAAAGGTCAAGCTATTGTTGACCTTTATTGACATATGGACCCAATGTTTGACATAAACTCCTCTAAAACAATGAAAGCAGCTAAAAATGTGTTTGCTGCTGATTGATTTGTGTACATTGGCCCAACATGCAATAGTATCTATTCTCCTGATAGAGGACAGCTCCAATGACATTTGTAACAGAAATGCCCACTAAAAGAGTTTTATATGTAAGTCTGAGAAAAACACACACACACACACTCATATCTATATATATATATATATATATATATATATATATATATATATTATTTATTTTTATTTTTTTTTCACTTTCTGCTATATAACATTCCCAATAAAATAAAGTTTATCATTTTAGTCCAATTTGAATTCTGCTGCATATTATTGATAAAAAAAAAAAATCCCAATAAGTGTATATTGATTGGTTTGTGCAAAAGTTATTGTGTCTCCAAACTAGGAGAAAGATTTATGTCATTTTTATTTTTTTATTTTTTTTACTAGTAGAGGCAGCGGACCCCTAACTGTCATTTTTGACACTTTTGGGGGGACCAATGACATTACTACAGTAATCAGTGCTAGAAATATGCACTGTTACTGTAATAATGACACTGGCAGGAAAGGGGTTAACACCAGGGGTTAAATGTGAGCCTAGGGGGTGTTTTCTAACTATGGGCTTGCGGCATGAACACAGAGACCCGTGTTCCTAAATAGGAGGATCCCTGTGTTCATAACTGACAGAAAAGCGGTCTGCCGTGTTTACAACGCCAGACCGCCGTTCTGTCTCCACGGGGAGCGATCGCGGGTGCCCGGCAGTAATTGGGGCTGCCGGACCCGCTGATCAGCTTCCCCTGGAAGCTCCCCGCGCGCCCCCACGAAGCGGCGTACAGGTACGTCGTTTTGCAGGACAGAGCCAACCTGCCGCCGTAAAACTAAAGTGGCTGGTCAGCAAGTGGTTAAAGAAAACAACCCAGCATTTACTGCGGCAGGGCCACTCGGCTGCGCATAATCAGGTAGATCTACATGATGATGTGCACGGGGTCTCGGCAGTGCCCGGGCACCACCAGAACTGTGCTCCCGCTGTGATTAGACACAGCGGGAGCCAGACCGCGGGAGGAGCCGGCACGATCGCCCTCCCGGCCTCCCGTGATGTTCACAGAAACTGACAGAAGAGCCGCCTGCCTATGTAAACAAACACCCCCACAGTTAGTAAGCACAATTAGGCTTACATTTAACCCTTTGATCACCCCCAGTATTATCCCCTTCCATGCCAGTGTCATTTATACAGTAACAGTGCATAATATTTAGCACTGATTACTGTAGTAATGTCACTGGTCCCCAAAAAGTGTCACTAAGTGTCAGATTTGTCCGCCGCAATGTCACAGTCCCGATAAAAAAATCGTTGATCGCCGCCATTACTAATAAAAAAAAAAAGTCCATAAATATATCCCGTAGTTTGTAAACATTATAACTTATGCACAAACCAAATACGCTTTTTGGGTTTTTTTTTTTTACCAAAAACTGATAAAAAAATTATTTTTAAAAATTTTTTTATTGGGAATGTTTTATAGCAGAATGTGAAAATATTGTTTTTTTTTTCCAAAATGATCGCTATTTTTTTGTTTATAGCGCAAAATCTAAAAAGCGCAGAGGTGATCAAATACCACCAAAAGAAAGTTCTATTTGTGGGGAAAAAAAGGACATCAGTGTTATTTGGGTACAGCGTCGCACGACCGCACAATTTTCCGTTAAAGTAACGCAGTGCCGAATCGCAAAATACCCCCTGGTCAGGAAGGGGGAAAACCCTTCCGGGGCTAAAGAGGTTAAAATCGCCATCTTCCTAGCCTGCGGGGCTCCTGGCGTGGGTTATTTTTAGATGCACTCAATTTTTAGGGGATCCAATTCCCTCCTTCTATTTTATAGTTGATAGCGTGAGAGTTACACCTTTTTCATTTTTTTTTTTTATACGCTTTATTTTTTTTAATTATATTTTTATTTATTTATTTATATATTTGTGTTTTTTTTTTTTTGTCTTTTTTCTTTTATTTGCTGATTTTATTTCCCCCAGGAAAGTGGAGTTACGCTTTAAGTGTATTGTATCTTTTATCTGCTTTGTATCGATATTTTTGTGTTCTATTTGCCCCCCAGTCCCACGCCGGGGACGTTCAGTCCTACTCCCGCACGTGCTGTAGGATTCCTGATTGTTATGTATGAAACATACGGATTATTATTTTTATTTTTTTATTTCTTGCAGGTAGAAGCTGCGTCCAGAACCCCTCTGAGGAACATGGAATTTCCCCTCCGAGTTGTGATGCAGAAGATCGCACCATTGCAGAATATTCCACCACTCAGAATATAGAAGTGTTTTCCCATTTTCGGGGATCATTGGATCCCTCCAATCCTGTGGAATCCTCTGATAAATCCCATACCGGCACTCTAAGATCCCCCAATACCGACCCTTCCATAGATCCATCTTTTCCAAACCAATCTTCTTTAAGCCACAAAGACGTTAACACAGAGGAGCATTCATTATCCTGTTCAGTGTGTGGGAAACCTTTCGCAGAAAACAGAGCCCTCCTTAGACATGAGAAAATTCACACGGGCCAGCGTCCCTATTCTTGTTCAGAGTGCGGGAGAGGTTTCATCGAGAAAGGAAGCCTTCTCAAACATCAGAGAATTCACACAGGTGAGCGTCCCTATTCATGTTCAGAGTGCGGGAAATGTTTCACTGAGAAAGGAGGCCTTATTAAGCACCAGAGAACTCACACTGGCGAGCTGCCCTTTCCATGTTTAGAGTGCGGGAGATGTTTCACGGAGAAAAAAGTACTTCTTAATCATCAGAGAATTCACACAGGTGAGCGTCCCTATTCGTGTTCAGAGTGCGGGAAATGTTTCACAGAGAAAGGGAGCCTTATTAAACACCAAAGAATTCACACAGGTGAGCTTCCCTATCCATGTTCAGAGTGTGGTAAATGTTTCATTCAAAAAGGAAACCTTCTTAGACACCTGAG
The DNA here is from genome assembly GCF_965119305.1 of Pelophylax lessonae. NCBI lineage: Eukaryota > Metazoa > Chordata > Amphibia > Anura > Ranidae > Pelophylax > Pelophylax lessonae. Next base: position 245,681,060 of record NC_138776.1, read on the forward strand.
AGTTCACAAGGGTGAGCGTCCCTATCCATGTTCAGAGTGTGGGAAATGTTTCATTCTGGAAGGAGACCTTCTTAGACACCAGAGAACTCACAAGGGCGAGCATCTCTATTCATGCTCTGAATGCGGGAAAAATTTCAATCACAAGGGAAACCTTCTTACACATCAGAGAATTCACACAGGGGAACGCCCTTTTTCATGTTCAGAGTGCGGGAAATGTTTCACTCAGAAAAACGTACTTCTTACACACCAGAGAAGCCACACAGGTGAACGTCCCTATTCATGTTCAGAGTGTGGGAAATGTTTTATTCAGAAAGCAAACCTTCTTACACACCAGAAATATCACACAGGTGAGCGTCCCTATATATGTTCAGAGTGTGGGAAATGTTTTATTCAGAAAGGAAACCTTCTTACACACCAGAAAAGTCACAACTTTATAAATGTGTAGGAAATGTTTCACTAAGAAAAAAGTACTTCTTACCACAATTTGACATAAGTGAGTGTTCCTATCCATGCTCAGAGTGCGGGAAATGTTTCACTCAGAAAAACTTACTTCTTACACAGCACAATTTCACACGGACGAGTGTCCCTATCCATGGTTAGAGTGCGGGAAATGTTTTACTCAAGAAAAAGTACTTCTTACATAGCACAATTTCACACGGGCGAGTGTCCCTATCCATGGTTAGAGTGTGGGAAATGTTTCACTCGGGAAAAAGTACTTCTTACATACTGCAATTTCACACTTGTGAGTGTCCCTATCCATGGTCAGAGTGCGGGAAATGTTTCCCTTTTAATTTTTTGGGGGAAAAAAAAAGGTTTTACGAATGAAAAACAAAACAGTAAAGTTAGCCCAATTTTTTTGTATATTGTGAAAGATAAAGTTACGTCGAGTAAATAGATACCTAACACGTCACGCTTTAAAATTACGCACACTCGTGGAATGGCGCCAAACTTCGGTACTTAAAAATCTCCATAGGCGATGCTTTAAAAATCTTTACAGGTTGCCAGCTTAGAGTTACAGAGGAGGTCTAGTGCTAGAATTATTGCTCTCATTCTAACGATCGCGGCGATACCTCACATGTGTGGATCGAACCCCGTTTACATATTACATATATGTGGCCGCAACGTATGCATGCGTTCGCTTCTGCGTGCGGGGACGGGGGACACTTTAAATTTTATTTTATTTTTTTTTTATTGTTTATTTAATTTTTTTTTCATTTTCCACTTTCCCTTTAATTTTTTTTTTTATTGATTATTTTATTTTTTTTCAATTTACACTTTCCCTTTAATTTTTTTATATATATATATATATATATATATATATATATTTACACTTTCCCATTAATTTTTTTTTTTATTGATTATTTTATTTTTTTTTATTTACACTTTCCCTTTAATTTTCTTTTATATATACAGTGGGTACGGAAAGTATTCAGACCCCCTTAAATTTTTCACTCTTTGTTATATTGCAGCCATTTGCTAAAATCATTTAAGTTCATTCTTCTGCCTCATGAATGTACACATAGCACCCCATACTGACAGAAAAACACACAATTGTTGACATTGTTGCAGATTTATTAAAAAAGAAAAACTGAAATATCACATGGTCCTAAGTATTCAGACCCTTTGCTGTGACACTCATATATTTAACTCAGGTGCTTTCCATTTCTTCTGATCATCCTTGAGATGGTTCTACACCTTCATTTGAGTCCAGCTGTGTTTGATTATACTGATTGGACTTGATTAGGAAAGCCACACACCTGTCTATATAAGACCTTCCAGATCACAATGCATGTCAGAGCAAATGAGAATCATGAGGTCAAAGGAACTGCCTGAAGAGCTCAGAGACAGAATTGTGGCAAGGCACAGATCTGGCCAAGGTTACAAAAAGATTTCTGCTGCACTTAAGGTTCCTAAGAGCACAGTGGCCTCCATAATCCTCAAATGGAAGATGTTTGGGACGACCAGAACCCTTCCTAGAGCTGGCCGTCCGGCCAAACTGAGCTATCGGGGGAGAAGAGCCTTGGTGAGAGAGGTAAAGAAGAACCCAAAGATCACTGTGGCTGAGCTCCAGAGATGCAGTCAGGAGATGGGAGAAAGTTGTAGAAAGTCAACCATCACTGCAGCCCTCCACCAGTCGGGGCTTTATGGCAGAGTGGCCCGACGGAAGCCTCTCCTCAGTGTAAGACACATGAAAGCCCGCATGGAGTTTGCTAAAAAACACCTGAAGGACTCCAAGATGGTGAGAAATAAGATTCTCTGGTCTGATGAGACCAAAATAGAACTTTTTGGCCTTAATTCTAAGCGGTATGTGTGGAGAAAACCAGGCACTGCTCATCACCTGTCCAATACAGTCCCAACAGTGAAGCATGGTGGTGGCAGCATCATGCTGTGGGGGTGTTTTTCAGCTGCAGGGACAGGACGACTGGTTGCAATCGAGGGAAAGATGAATGAGGCCAAGTACAGGGATATCCTGGACAAAAACCTTCTCCAGAGTGCTCTGCACCTCAGACTGGGCCGAAGGTTTACCTTCCAACAAGACAATGACCCTAAGCACACAGCTAAAATAACGAAGGAGTGGCTTCACAACAACTCCATGACTGTTCTTGAATGGTCCAGCCAGAGCCCTGACTTAAACCCAATTGGGCATCTCTGGAGAGACCTAAAAATGGCTGTCCACCAACGTTTACCATCCAACCTGACAGAACTGGAGAGGATCTGCAAGGAGGAATGGCAGAGGATCCCCAAATCCAGGTGTGAAAGACTTGTTGCATCTTTCCCAAAAAGACTCCTGGCTGTATTAGATCAAAAGGAGGCTTCTACTAAATACTGAGCAAAGGGTCTGAATACTTAGGACCATGTGATATTTCAGTTTTTCTTTTTTAATAAATCTGCAACAATGTCAACAATTCTGTGTTTTTCTGTCAGTATGGGGTGCTATGTGTACATTCATGAGGAAGAAGAATGAACTTAAATGATTTTATCAAATGGCTGCAATATAACAAAGAGTGAAAAATTTAAGGGGGTCTGAATACTTTCCGTACCCACTGTATATATATATTTACACTTTCCCTTTAATTTTTTTTATATACAGTATTTACACTTTCCCTTTAATTTTTTTTTTTTATTGATTATTTTATTTTTTTTAATTTACACTTTCCCTTAAATTTTATATATATATATATATATATATATATATATATATATATATATATATATTTACACTTTCCCTTTAATTTTTTTTTTTTTTTACACTTTACCTTAATTTTTTTTTTCTGTTTACAATCTTATTTTATTGAAAGAAATAAAAGGTTCTACAAAGGAGACAAAAACTTTTCCAACAAGCATCCTGGATAATACAAAAACATACTATAACAGAAATATAGGCACCAAATATTCACTTAACAGGCACACAACATTTTAACTACTGATCGACCGATTTCGTTTTTTTGCCGCCGATTCCGATATTTTGGTCATCGGATATCGGTATCGGCCGATATTTTCGGACATTAAAAAAAAAAAATGGATTTATTTTTTTTAATGTCTACAGGTACTGTGGTGGAGGGATCTGGGGGTCTAAAAGACCCCAAACCCCTCCTCTGCACTTAAAACCATTCAAAACGCCAAGTTTGGCTGTTTTGAATGCTGTAAGTTTTTTTGAATTCAGCGCCGCCAGTACCCGGAAGTGATGTCATGACATCACTTCCGGGTACTCGGCGGCGCGGAATCAAAGAAATGGAGACCCGGTCAGACGGCAGCGGTGCAGATGGAGACCCGGTCAGACGGCGGCGGTGGAGGTAGGATGCCCGGGTCTCCCGGTGGGACAGGAGACCAGGGCGAGCCGCGGAAGGCGGCGGGAGGGGGGAAGTCCCCTCCCGCTCCTTTGAATGACAGCCGAGTGGCTTCTCAGCCGCATCGGTTGTCATTACAAGACAGGCGACCGTCGGCTATGGATGCCGGTACCAGGGTGATGCCTCTAGCTGCAGGTAGAGCACTTTCCCGAAATATCGGCAATATCGGTAAATCAAAAGGCCGATTCCGATATATCGGGGAAAGTGCATATCGGCCATTGATATATCGGTGTTGCCGATAATCGCTCGATCACTAATTTTAACTACATCGTATGAAACAGTTCTGGTTCCATATCCTATATATAACAATAATAAGGCAAGCTCATACCATAGGTAGTCCCAAGTCCTAAAATTCCGCCCGCTATATATAGGAAGAACAAAATTTACCATTTCAATATATCAAGGCGCCTTAATTAAATTGCTCAACTAATGAAAGCAGTCTAACTACAAAAATAAACGCGTAATATCCCAATACTTGAATTCAGTAGGCCCCTTGTCCTTCAAGAGAAGAAACAGACAGGGAAAAGAAAAAAACAGATTTAGCTATAAAAATCACAAATTAAAAGACCAGAAAAGAAAGAAAAAAAGGGGGGGGATACGTACCAAAAGAGAAGTGCACAGACCGCTATGAAGAATATTTTCTTATTGTTTATTTTATTTTTATTTTTACACTTTCCCTTTAATTTTTTTTTTATGATCACTTTTATTCCTATTACAAGGAATGTAAACATCCCTTGTAATAAGAATAGTGCATGACAGGACCTCTTTATGGAGAGATCTGGGGTCAATAAGACCTCACATCTCTCCTACAGGCTAAAAAGCCTGAAATTAAAAAAAAAGGGGGGGGGGGGATACGTACCAAAAGAGAAGTGCAAAGTCTGCTATGAACAATATTTTCTTATTGTTTATTTTATTTTTATTTTTTTATTTTTACACTTTCCCTTATTTTATTTTTTTATTGTTTTTTATATTTTTTTATTTTTACACTTTCCCTTTAATTTTTTTTTTGATCACTTTTATTCCTTTTACAAGGAATGTAAACATCCCTTGTAATAGGAATAGTACATAAACAGTCCTCTTTATGGAGAGATCTGGTGTCAATAAGACCTCACATCTCTCCTACAGGCTGAAAAACCTGAAATTAAAAAAAAAAATAATAAATAAAAAAAAAAGGGGGGGATATGTACCAAAAGAGAAGTGCACAGTCTGCTATGAACAATATTTTCTTGTTGTTTATTTTATTTTTACACTTTCCGTTATTTCTTATTTTTTTTTTTTTTTTTATTTTTACACTTTCCCTTTAATTTTTTTTTTGATCACTTTTATTCCTATTACAAGGAATGTAAACATCCCTTGTAATAGGAATAGTGCATGACAGGTCCTCTTTATGGAGAGATCTGGGGTCAATAAGACCTCAGATCTCTCCTACAGGCTGGAAAGCCTGAAATAAAAAAAAAAAAAAGATCTCGGCAATCCAGCTGAGATCGCGGCAGTATTGACAACTGCCAGGCCGGGAGGTGACGTCATCACGTCGCGCTCGGGCCTCCGAGAGTCATAGAGACTTCAGGGGACCATCTGGTCCTCGGCAGTCTCTATGGTGTACTTCCACCACCGGCGGAGCCACTATGATTGTTCTTACGGTGCAGGGAATCGCCAGCTAAAAGAAATGACATCATTCAGATATCCCCACTTAAAGAGGAAGTAAACCCTCCTCTACAAATTGTACCTATAGGTAAGCCTATGATAAGGCTTACCTATAGGTACTGTAAATATCTCCTAAACATGTACCGTTTAGGAGATATTTACCTTTAATGCAGCCAGTGACGTCACTGGCGCATGCGCTCTGAAGGAACGGCTGATCGTGCCGTTCCTTCAGAGCCCCGTGCCGTGACCGTCGGCTCGCGTGCGCGGGAGTGACGTCACCGCGGCTCCGGCCAATCAGATGGCCGGATGCCGCGATCCCGGAAGACGGGCGACTGAACATGTCGCTCGTCATACAGGTAAGAGAGCGGCACGGCGGGGGCTCGTTCTAAGGTAAGTATTTCATAATGAGCTAGTATGCGATGAATACTAGCTCATTATGTCTTTCTCTTGCAGGTTGTAAAAAAAAAAAAAAATTTTTGAACGAGTTTACAACCTCTTTAAAGCCCAGGATGTCATGTGACGTCCAGCGGTACAGAAGTGGGTAAGTTACACAGATACATGTAGTGCACCCCGTGAACTCACACAAGCGTTGGGGGGTTTCATAGCTATAGGCCTGCATTATAATAATACAGCCCTCTAATCCAATGTTTCTCAACTCCAGTCCTCAATTATCCCCAACAGGTCATGTTTTCAGGATTTCCTTCAGAGGAAACGGCTGAAGTAATTACTAAGGCAGTGAAACTTCTCAAATTACCTGTGCAAAATAATGGAAAGCCTGAAAACATGACCTGTTGGGGGTACTTTGAGGACCGGAGTTGAGAAACATTGCAGCGTTGACTTGGTCCAACACTCACACAGACCACACCATAGAAGTAAATGGCGGCAGTACCTGGGCAAATATGGCAACACATGGGCAACACTTTGTTTTGCTTGATATTGGCTTATGTATATTATTGCTCTTGGTTTGATTTTGTTTCTTCAATTAAACAAGATTGGATTTCAATTCTAGCTTAGATTTTATTGTTTGTTAATTTGCTTATTCTGATTTGCCAAAATAAACAAGAAAGCTTTACACTTTACTATGTTCTGAGTGTTTTTTTACTCCCCATTATTCTTAGATGATTGGTGATTAAAACATGCCCCTGCTGTGCCCATTATGAGACGCTTCCAAGATTCCTGGGCTAACGTAGCTTGTATGTGACATGGTATGGGATGAATGAGGGAGGAGGGCCGGCGGGGATTCAGAGGAGAGAGCAGAAGTGTGTCACCGTCACATTGTATTCCCCGCTCTGCATATGGGGTGATTCTCTGATCCAACTGACCCCTGTCTTCCTTCCTGCTAAACCCATGTACACTGCCCTGCTGACCCTTGGCCTAGTGACCTCTATCTTCCTCCCTTCTGACCCCTGTACACTGCCCTGCTGCCCCTTGCCCTAGTGACCTCTATCTTCCTCCCTTCTGACCCCTGTACACTGCCTTGATGACCCTTGCCCTAGTGACCTCTATCTTGCGCCCTGCTGACCCTTGCCCTAGTGACCCCTATCTTCCTCCCTGCTGACTCTTGCCCTAGTGACCTCTATCTTGTGCCCTGCTGACCCCTGTACACTGCCCTGCTGACCCTTGCCCCAGTGAGCCCTATCATCCTCCCTGTTGACCCCTGTACACTGCCTTGCTGACCCTTGCCCTAGTGACCTCTATCTTGCGCCCTGCTGACCTTTGCCCCAGTGACCTCTAATATGTGCCCTGCTGACCCCTGTACACTGCCCTGCTGACCCCTATCTTCCTCTTTGCTGACCCCTGCACACTGCCCTGCTGACGCTTGCCCTAGTGACCCCTATCTTCCTTCCTGCTGACCCCTGTACACTGCCCTGCTGACCCATGCCCTAATGACCCCTATCTTCCTCCCTGCTGACTCATGCCTTAGTGACCCCTATCTTCCTCCCTGCTGACCCCTGCACACTGCCCTGCTGACCTCTATCTTGCGCCCTGCTGACCCCTGTACACTGCCCTGCAGACCCTTGCCCTAGTGACCCCTATCTTCCTCCCTGCTGACCCCTGCACACTGCCCTGCTGACCCTTGCCCTAGTAACCCCTATTCTCCGACTGCTGAACCCTGTACATTGCCCTACTGGCCCTCACCCTAGTGACCCCTATCTTCCTGCCTGCTGACCCCTGTACACTGCCCTGCTGACCCTTGCCCTAGTGACCCCTATCTTCCTCCCTACTGACCCATGCCTTAGTGACCCCTATCTTCCTCCCTGCTGTACCCTGTTCACTGCTCTGCTGACCCTTGCCCTAGTGACCCCTATCTTCCTCCCTGCTGACCCTTGCCCTAGTGATCCCTATCTTCTGACCCCTGAACACTGTCCTGCTCATCCTTGACCCCTATTCTCCGACTGCTGAACCCTGTACACTGCCCAGCTGACCCTTGCCATAATGACCTCTATCTTCCTCCCTGCTGACCCTTGCCCTAGTGACCCCTACTTTCCTCCCTGCTGACCCCTGCACACTGCCCTGCCGACCCTTGCTCTAGTGACCCCCTACCTTCCTCCCTGCTGACTCCAGTACACTGCCCTGCTGATCCTTGCCTTAGTGACCCCTATCTTCCTCCTTGCTGAACCCTGTACACTGCCCTACTGACCCGTCCTCTGCTGACCCCCCTGTCCACTAGGGCAATGGCTCTCGGTACCTCTGCCATTGCAATGATGGAAGAACAACATGCACAAATTGTTCTCCACTCTCCACCTTCCGCTACACCCATTCTGCACAATGTATTATCAGTGGGGAAGGGGGCGCAGTTTTTTGATCCTTGACCTGGTAGCTGGACGACCCTGTCCCGGTACTGGCTGCATGAACACAGAAGGTCCTCCCAATTTGACAGCTGCACAAATGACCTGCCTTAAACATACTCCCTTTAATTAGCTTTCTGCATGCAGTACCTGGTGGTTCCAGATCTTCAGAGACATGGCCTATTCATAGACTATGGGCGAAAACATCCAAGGGAACGAGGCCTATACGTACATACTGGTGCATCTCGAAAAATTGGAATATTATCAAAAAGTTTATTTATTTCAGCAATTCAATTTAAAAAGTGAAACTCATATTTTATATAGACTCATTACACACAATATGACTTACAGCTAGTGAAAACCCAAATTTCAGTATCTCAGAAAATTAGAACATTGTGAAAAAGTTCAATATTGTAGACTCATGGTGTCACACAATAATAACCTAATTAACGCAAAACACCTGTAAAGGTTTCCTGAGCCTTTAAATGGTCTCTCACTCTGGTTCAGTAGGTTATACAATCATGGGGAAGACTGCTGACATGACAGTTGTCCAGAAGACAATCATTGACACGGTCCACAAGGAGGGTAAGTCACAAAAGGTCATTGCTAAAGAAGCTGGCTGTTCACAGAGTGCTGTATCCAAGCATTTTAATGGAAAGGTGAAAGGAAAAAGTGTGGTAGAAAAAGGTGCACAAGCAACAGGGATAACCACAGCCTTAAGAGGATTGTAAAGCAAAGGCCATTCAAGAATTTGGGGGAGATTCACAAGGACTGGACTACGACTGGTGTCAGTGCTTCAAGAGCCACCACACACAGACGGATCCAGGACAACTGTAAGATTCCTTGTGTCAAGCCTCTCCTGAACCAGAGACTATGTTAGAGGAGTCTTCAGACAAAAAGAAACAAAGAAAGGGCGCATCGACCTAGCGCATTATCCTCAATAATAGGCTTTATTTATGCAACATGTAAAAAATGGCTACTCACAAACACAGATGTAAAAATGATCATAACAGGCTCGATTGCTCCAGTGTCAGGAATAGTCCATATGAAAGTCCATAATCCAATAAGATGACGGCTGACGCGTTTCAAGGCTTAGCCTCTTCCTCAGAGCCACTATGTTAGAGGAGTCTTACCTGGGTTAAGGAGGAAAAGGACAGGACTGTTGCTCAGTGGTCGAAAGTTCTCTTTTTGGATGAAAGTAAACTTTGCATTTCATGTGGAAATCGAGGTCCCAGAGTCTGGAGGAAGAGTGGAGAGACACAGAATCCAAGTTGCATGAGGTCCATGTCATCTGTCAGTGTTGGTCCACTGTGTTTTATAAAGTCCAAAGTCAGCGCAGCCCTCTACCAGGAAATTCTAGAGTACTTAATGCTTCCCTCTGCTAACCAGCTTCTTGGAGATGCTGATTTCATTCTCCAGAAGGACTTGGCACATTCCCACACTGCCAAAAGTACCAAGACCTGGTTTCATGATCATGGTATCACTGTGTTTGATTGGCCAGCAAACTCACCTGGCCACCTGGGGTAATGTCAAGAGGAAGATGAGAGACCCCAGACCCAACGATGCAGATGAGCTGAAGGCCGCTATCAAACCAACCTGGGTTTCCATAACACCTCAGCAGTGCCACAGGCTGATCACCTCCATGCCACGCCGCATTGATGTAGTAATCCATGCAAAAGGAGCCCCGACCAAGTATCGAGTGCATACTATACTGTACATGGACAGATTTTTCACTAAGCCAACATTTTTGTAATAAAAAATCTTTTTTTTTTTGGTCTTATGTAATATTCTAACTTTCTGAGCTACTGAATTTTGGGTTTTCACTAACTGTAAGTCCTAATCCTCAAAATTAAAAGAAAGAAATGCTTGAAATATATCTCTCTGTGCATAATGAATCTATATATTATATGAATTTCAATTTTTGAATTTAATTACTGAAATAAATTAACTTTTAGATGATATTCTAAATTTTTAACCACTTGCCGACCAGTCACGTTGACTGTACTGCGGCACAGTAGCTCCTTCCCGTCCAGCGACGTAGTACTAAGTCACTGGACTCCTCCCCTTGTGGGCGGCGCGCGCGTGTCGGCGGAGGCTCGCTCCCGCTGTATTCAGTTTACAGCGGGAGTCGGGCCAGGGGAGGAGCGGCGGTGATTACAGCCGCTCTTCCCCGATCGTCGGGGAATCGAGTCTGGAGATCCGCCCGCTTGTGTAAACAAAGCGGGCGGATCTCCTAAGTGACAGACAGGGTCAGATTGCAGGGTTCAGCATACCCTCGATCTGTCCCTGTGTCACTCAGTCACCTCCCCCCACACACGTTAGTAAGCACCAGGCATACATTAACCCCTTGATCACCAATAAAAATTAACCCCTTCCCTGCCAGTGTCATTTTTACAGTAACAGTGCATATGTATAGCACTGATTACTGTAGTAATGTCACTGGTACCCCCAAAAGTGTCAAAAATGTCAGTCAAAAGTCCGATCTGTCCACCGCAATTTCGAAGTCCCGCAAACAAACAAAAAAAATCGCAGATCGCCGCCATTACTCGTTAAAAAAAAAAAAACACCAAAAATGACAGAAATCTTTCCCTTAGTTAGTAAACGCAATAACTTTTGCGCAAACCAATCAAAATACGCTTATTGCAATTTTTTTTACCAAAAATATGTGGCAGAAAACAAATTGGCCTAAAATGATAAAAAAATTTTGATTTTTACATTTTTTTGGGGGGGAATTTCATATAAAAAATGTGAAAAATATTGTTATTTTTTCAAAATTGTCGCTATTTTTTTGTTTATAGCGAAAAAAAATTAAAAATCGCACAGGTGATCAAATACCACCAAAAGAAAGCTCAGTTTGTAGGAAAAAAAAAAGGACATAAATTTCGTTTGGGTACGGCGTTGCATGACCGCGCAATTGTCAGTTAAAGTCGCACAGTGCCGAATCGCAAAAAGTGGCCTGGACGTAAGACAGCAAAATCCTCCGGTGGTAAAGTGGTTAAAATTGCACCTGTAAATGCATACAGTTAGGGGAAAAAAAGTATTTGATCCCCTGCTGATTTTGTACATTTGCCCACTGACAAAGAAATGATCAGTCCAGGAAGTGCGTTCACCTGGCGTTCGGCATCCACTTTGTGATTTATCTGCTCTGATTCAAGAAGACTCATTGTAAGTTTTATTCTATTAATAAATACTGTATTTTCTGGCATATAAGACTACTTTTGAACCTCAAAAAAATCCCCCAAAAATTGGGGGTCGTCTTATACGCCGAGTATATTTCCAAGGTAACCTAAGTATAAGTATTACCGGTAAATTAAAATTAGGGGGGGTCGTCTAATACGCCCAGTCGTCTTATACGACGGAAAATACGGTACACATTTTACCGACTTACTTCACCATGGAGCTCTCCTTTTTCATTTATGTATGATTTATTGGAGTCCTATACCTGGTTATACTTCATGGTGGCTGTTAGAAGATCCGGTCTGATGAATACAGTGGGAACCAACTACTAACCCTGGCATATACTCACGAGAAAGGTCCTTATTGACCCCCTATAATTTAGGGGTCCACCATATCTGGTAAGCAGCCTCACTCACCGGGTGACCCTGTGATTTGGTGGAGGTGTCTTTCTATTGGAAGAAGCACAAATATAGGATTCTTCAGCCTTTCCATCTATATTGGACTGTTTGCAGTGGTTTATACTTATTCCTTTGTTGGGATTATTTTGTCACTTGGTGACGATTTATCTTGCACCATATTGATTTGAATGGCATATTATTTATGTTTATGTACAAAGTACAGGGCCGTCTTTAACACAGGGCAAAAGGGGCAGCTGCCCCGGGCCCAGTCATTGTCGTGGGGCCCAAGGCAGCTTCCCCTTGAGCCTGCACTGCCTGAAAATAGTTGATAAGTGGATTCGGGAGGGCCCAAGAAAATGCTTGCCCAGGGTCCAATCAATAATAAAGATGGCCCTGACTGGAGTCACCTAAATATGATCATTTGAAGGAAAGTAAAGTACACATACAGTACGTTTGTCCATGTAGTGGGTGTGATAGACAGGTGTTCACAAACATTTGGTCAGAAGTTGAAGGGGTTGATATATATTGACCTTATAATAATGCTACAATTTCATGGGCAAACCAGTTAAATGACGGGATATTCATATAGTTACATAGTAGTTGAGGTTGAATAAAGACAATAGTCCATCCAGTTCAACATGTGTAGGTGTGTGTGGCCGTAATCATCTCTCATACCCCTGAATGTTCTGATCCTTGAGTTGTACGTCTAAGAGTCTTTTGAAAGCCACCATACTTCCCACAGAAACCACCTCTTGTGGTAGAGAATTCCACACTCTTGTAGCCCTAACGGTAAAGAACCCCCTGCGTTGCCTGAGTTTAAAACGCTTCTCCTCTAATCGCATTGTATGCCCTCGAGTCCTCATGCAATCCTTTCGATTGAATAGCTTTTTTTCCTATGCTGAGATCACCATGGAGGTATTTATAAATTGCTATCATGTCCCCTCTCAGGGAGAATAAATCAAGCGATTGCAGACACTCTTCATAATTAAGGTCCTCCAATCCCCTAATTAGTTTAGTTGCCCTTCTCTGGACTCTCTCCAGCTCCAACACATCCCTCCTGAGAACTGGCGACCAGAACTGGGCGGAATACTCCAGATGCGGTCGGACCAGAGTTTTATAAAGTGGTAGGATTATAGTCTTATCTCTGGAATACATCCCTTTCTTTATGCATGCTAATATTCTGCCGGCTTTGGCAGCTGCCGCTTGACATTACATGCTATTGCTTAGTGCAGTGATGGCGCACCTTGGCACCCCAGATGTTTTGGAACTACATTTCCCATGATGCTCATGCACTTTGCAGTGTAGTTGAGCATCATGGGAAATGTAGTTCCAAAACATCTGGGGTGCCAAAGTTCGCCATCACTGGCTTAGTCTATCCTCTACCAAGACTACCAGATCTTTCTCAGTATTAGACAAGGTAAAAAATATTACCCTTATGTTACAAATGCAGATAAAATTTATTATGCTTCTTTCCCGGCATTACTCGACCCACTTCCTGTAAGTGCAGAGCCACCTGGACACGTTGTCAATGACGTTGCAGTACAATGATGCAGAGAACAGCAGTGGCTATATAAAGGAATCACGTCAGCTATACGGACGACGGAGGGCCATCCAGTCCTGGAGAAGAAGTGTAGTGAAGGAGGATGGTGATTGTCACATGACCAGCCAGAAGACATCTTAAAAATAGTATGTGTATCAAAAAAAGTAAAAATTCATGCCGGTAGGATTCGTGAAGGGGGGGGGGGGGGTGTGCTGGGTTGATCGGGGGTTGGATTGGGAGACCCCACATTTACACATATGTTTATCGAGCTCCCGCATTCCTGGCATAGGAGCCTTCAGTTACCACCGGTGAGTCAACTGCAACTGCGAAATTAGTATTTTTTCGAATACGAATTTCCAATTTTTAGAACACTGACATAGTCCCATCACCTGCTGAACCAGAATTAGTTCATGATTGCGTTCTCTCCCGCAAAGACGCAAGCGTATAAATTGTTCCGTTAAGACTCACTTACCACCTTTAGTTCATGAGAACGGCTTTTTCGCCGTGTGAATTCGTTCATGTCTAATAAGAGCTGACCTCCAAGCAAAACATCTTCCACATTGGGAACATGAAAAAGGCTTTTCCCCCGTGTGAGACCTCTGATGTCTAATGAGCAATGACTTGAAAGAAAAATATTTCCCACAGACAGAACAGGTATAAGGCCCAACCCCCACATGAGATCTTCGATGCGAGATGAACGGTGCTCTCTGGTCGAAACATTCACCGCATTCAGGGCAGTGAAAAGGCTTCTGAGACATGTGAATCCTTTCATGGATGACCAGATTCGACCGCTCACTGAAATGCTTTCCGCATTCCGAACATGAATAGGGCTTCTGCCCTGTGTGAGTTCTCTCATGCCTAACAAGTGCCGATTTTTGTGCAAAACATTTCCTGCACTCTGGACATGAATAGGGCTTCTCCCCCGTGTGGGTTCTCTGATGTCTAATGAGGAAGGCTTTCCAAGGAAAACATTTCCCACATTCAAAACATGAATACAGTTTCATCTCTGTGTGAGTCCTCTGGTGTGAGATAAGGTCCTCCTTCTGGGTAAAACATTCCCCGCACTCAGAACATGGGAAGGCTTCACCCCCTCCAAGAGCTGTATGATGGGTGCCTGAAGGCAAGTGTTCGAGGAAAAACTCCCTGTGTGTTAACGAATCAGGTGATAAATGTGCGTTATGTAATACGGGATGGAGATTTCGAGGAATGGGCTTTTCTATTGGGTAATCCAGCATAAAGTCATCATTATCTTCTATTTCACCATCTGGAGAGGTCAGTGGATGGTCCTCTATATCATTCCATGTGTAACGTCCATCTGTGTCAAATAAGAAAACACAAGGGAAGAAGGATAGTTAAATGGGAAACAAATCCCCTTTAGTTGGAAAAAAACATTTTCCGATTGGATAAGGAAAGTAGTATAAATAAATAGAATGGAACATCTTATTTTGACAGCTCAATATAATAAGACGTTGGAGGCATGGAATAGGTTTGCCCTCTCGAGAGAAGGTGTAGCTCTTCTTGGTTAATGAGCAGTAGTTGAGTACCCTTTGGGTTGGTTGATGGACTCCCTTGCTGTTTCTGCCATTGGTCATGGGGGGGGGTTGGAAAGGAACTTTTTTTTTTTTTCTTTTTTCCTCTTTTATTTTTATTTGGGTTTGTTTTTCCTCTTATTTTCTTCTATTTTTTTTTATTTAACTTTTAGAATTAGGATAGATGGGGGAGATGGAGATGGTGACATGGAGATGGTGGTGGGAAGAGGAAAATTACTTTTTTGTGTGTGTATTTCCTCTCTTTTATTTTTGTGTTTGTTTTTCCTCTCCTTCCTTCGATTTTTTTTTTTTTAACTTATAGAATTAGGATAGATGGAGATGGTGGGGGGGGGGGGGGGGAGGGGAAAGAAACTTTTTTTTGTGTATGTTTTTTACTCTTCTTTTATTTTTCCTCCCTTTTCTTCTATTTTTTTTAACTTTTAGAATTAGGATAGGTGGGGGAGATGGAGATGGTGAGGGGTAAGATGGAGATAGTGGGGGGGGGGGGGGGAGGGGAAAGGAACTTTTTTTTTTTTTTTTTTCCCTCTCTTGTTTTATTTTTATTTTTTTTTGTGTTTGTTTTTCCTCTCTTTTCTTCTATTTTTTTTTTTTTTTTTTTTTTTTAACTAGGATTTTTTTTTAGAATTAGGATAGATGGGGGGAGATGGCGAACACACAGTGATAGTGGAGGAGGGAGTAATTTGTATTTGAAGTACTATATACATTAGATTTGTTCTTCTTACTGTTTTTGAGACTAACTTTGATGTATAGTATGATGAAGTTTTTTCTTACACTTAATAGTGTTTCGTGTTAAGTTTTGTTGTATAACCCAATTTTAAAACTCTCAATAAAATTTTTTTTTTTTTTTAAATAAAGGGAAACAATTGATTTTGCCTCCATATTGCTCCATTGAAATACTCACACTATGTTAGTGTCCTCCACATCCTTAAAGTAGTAAAAAAACGACAAATACTGTATATCCACTTGAAGACCACGCCTTTTCTGCCACTTTTTGTTTACATATAACAATCCGTTATTTTTTTTTTTATATTTTGCTAGAAAATTACTTAGAACACCCCAAACATTATAAATATTTTTTTTAAAGCAGAGGCCCTAGAGAATAAATTGGTGGATTTTGCAATTTTTTTTATGTCACACGGTATTTGCGCAATGGTTTTTCAAACACAATTTTTGGGGAAAAAGTACACTTTTTTGAATTTTAAAGCAAAAAAAAAAAAAACAAAACACAATACAAAACACATTTTTTTGTAAGATGATGATGTTACGCTGAGTAAATAGATACCAAACATGTCATGCTTTAAAACTGTGCAAGCCCGTGCAATTGCAACAATGTCAATTTAGCCATCCGACTGTAAATAATTTTGACTGTAAAAAACAATGGTATTACTCACCTCTGCCAATCTCTGGCGGACTTTCTTCCTCCTCGCACTGCTCATGTACCCTCACATACATCTCTTTACCATCTAGAGTTTCAACTTTAATCATAATTAGGTCTTCACCCTGGGACAAAAATTATACAGATTCATATCAGTTCACATAAAAGGAATTGACGTCATTTTACGTTTTTTGATGAGCCAATGTGGTCAGCTGATCATAAATTAGATCAGGGAGTGTTAACATTTAGAAAAAAAAAATGTTAAGTATATACATTGTAATAATATACTTGAAGGCAGGTTTTCTTGAAGGAGGTGGACGCAAGGGGAGCCTTGTACTTTTTTGTGCTTTGGGACGTATTCGTCTGATACTAACCGCCTGCCTTGTGAGGCCAATTGGCGACACTGAGGCTTACAACCACAAGTGGTCTGCATATATACCATACCTTCAAAGGATAATTCCCCCCTTTTTTTTTTAATGTCTACAGGTACTGTGGTGGAGGGATCTGGGGATCTAAAAGACCCCAAACCCCTCCTCTGCACTTAAAAGCATTCAAAACGCCAAGTTTGGCTGTTTTGAATGCTGTAAGTTTTTTTAATTCGGCGCCGCCAGTACCCGGAAGTGATGTCATATCATGACATCACTTCCGGGTACTCGGCTCCGAATTAAAAAAAATGGAGACCCATTCAGAGCCGAATGCTGCTTTGATCGTTTCTTCTCTTCGGCGGCCCTGCAGGTAGGATGCCCGGGTCTCCCGGTGGGATGGGAGACCCGGGCGAGCCGCGGAAGGCAGCGGGAGGTTGGGGGGGGGGGGGGAGAGACACATCCCATCCCACTCCTTGGAATGACAGCCGAGCGGCTTCTCAGCCGCATCGGTTGTCGTTACAAGACAGCCGACGGTTGGCTATGGACGCCGGTACCGGGGTGATGCCTCTAGCTGCAGGCATCACTCCGGTACAAGCACTTTCCAAAATATTGGTAAATCCAAAGGCCGATTCCGATATATCGGGGAAAGTTCATATCGGTGTTGCGGATAATCGGTCGATCACTACTGGGTACCCCACAAAACGCGTTGACCTTTACAAATTGATCTCAAGGCCACATACATAGGAACATAGGTTGGCTGATACAGACGTTTGTTTTTTAAAATGTTTTTAATCCATGTATCCCTTACATCTTGAAATAAAATGATATATTTTACACTATAGTACTACCATTTTTTTTGTTTGTTTCTATCACACCACTGGAAGTAAATTCAAAGTCCCATACCTAGTGTATTTTTGCCTCTATTTATTCCCCCATGAGAGCAGCCTAGAAAGATATGAACACTTAGTCCGTTGCACCCTTCCACGTACCTGATGATTCTGTGAGATCTTGTGATGTTCTGGTGTGGAATAATGGGAAATGGCAGGACTGGGACACCTCTCTGGGGTACTTAGGTTACTGGATCCAGCTGTAGGAAACACAGACTGACTAAATACATTTAGGGGAATTTATAGGAATGAGCGGATCCTCAATACTATACTCTTCTCTACTCTACAAGAAATGAAAGTCTCCTCTTACCCGGTGATGTGAGGGGTGGCCGGTTCTCCATCATGACGTCCTTGTAGAGATCCTTATGTCCTTCTATATACTCCCACTCCTCCATGGAGAAATAGACAGTGATATCCTGACACCGTATTGGTACCTGGCACACACAATGATACAGTCACCATCCAGACACATCCCTTGTCTGTTACTGGATAATGTCCCAGAATTCCCGGGACCACTCACCTCCCTTGTCAATAACTCAATGATCTTCTGGGTGACATTTAGAATCTTCTTGTCATTGCTTCTTTCAAGGTTCAGAGAAGGCGGTGGAGGCTCCATGATGGAAGTGTGGTGTCTGTTCCATCCTCCTGACCAACAGGGGCCGCTACTGGGTGTCACATGTTTGACAGAAGTCTTTTTCACTACTGTGTAATCCTGTGTGATAATAAATAAAAAAAGTTAAAACATTACAATTCAATGTTTTTATACAGCAGTGCTCTTCTTATTGATCCTATCCATTTCTGTTTCTTGGGGTGTCTTCTAATTCCACTCACATATTAGATCTTCAGCTCCGACTTTATTATGATGCTTCTACCCCCTCACCTCTCAATCAACTCTGTGTTTTATCAATAGAAATAAGGGTGGTTTCACGTGACCTCCCAGAATCCTCCTCACCTCTCCGGTCAGGTCTGCGTTTTATTAATAGAGATAAGAGTGATGTCATGTGACCTCCCAGAATCCTCCTCACCTCTCTGGTCAGGTCTGTGTTTTATTAATAGAGTTGAGTGATGTCACGTGACCTCCCAGAATCCTCCTCACCTCTCCGGTCAGGTCTGTGTTTTAATAATAGATATAAGAGTGATGTCATATGACCTCCCAGAATCCTCCTCACCTCTCCGGCTAGGTCTGTGTTTTATTAATGGAGATAAGAGTGATGTCATGTGACCTCCCAGAATCCTCCTCACCTCTCTGGTCAGGTCTGTGTTTTATTAATAGAGATAAGAGTGATGTCATGTCACCTCCCAGAATCCTCCTCACCTCCCCGGTCAGGTCTGTTTTATTAATAGAGATAAGAGTGATGTTATGTGACCTCCCAGAATCCTCCTCACCTCTCCGGTCAGGTCTGTGTTTTATTAATAGAGATAAGAGTGATGTCATGTGACCTCCCAGAATCCTCCTCACCTCTCCAGTCAGGTCTGTGTTTTATTAATAGAGATAAGAGTGATGTCATGTGACCTCCCAGAATCCTCCTCACCTCTCCGGTTAGCAGGTAGATGATCTCCAGGGTGAGGTTTAATATTCTCTCAGTCATTATCTTCCTTTCCTTTTCTACTTTTTGTGAATCAGTCATGACTGATGGTTATATACAGAAGATCTTCGCAATGAGGTTTCAGTGGAGATAATCCAGTATTGCAGTAAAATCAATATAGAAAACACCTATAAATAAGCATACAGCAAGAAGATCTTCAAGCAGAGTTTCAGGCAAACAGCCTATTGAACAGTCCAGGTACATGTCCATGCCCACAAGTTATAAGGCTGATTTAATATCCAAGAAGCAGAGCAGAAGACAAGTTACCAAGGAAGGTGATTTAAAGTGTATATAAATACCCATAAATAACTTCTCTTATTTATTACGCCTTTGGTCTGCTAAATATATCATCAAAACCATTGTGTTCGATCTGTTCGATAAATACCTGTTGATCTTGCCAGAAATGATTGCAGTAGAAAGTAATGTAGCAGTCGGGGGTCACGATTAAGTAACACAAAGTTCAGGGGTCAGAAGTAATGTAAGGGGTTATAGTAAGTAACACAGAGTGCAAGGGTCAGGAGTAATGTAAGGGGTAATAGTAAGTAACACAGAGTGCCAGGGTCAGGAGTAATGTAAGGGGTAATAGTAAGTAACACAGAGTGCAAGGGTCAGGAGTAAGCAGTGTAAAATGCAAGTGTCAGGAGTCTAGAGTGATCAGATGAATTGCAATTAAAGCGGAGTTCCACCCTGGGAAAGCTTTTTTTAATAAAAATACCCCCGGGACAGTCAGGGCTAGTGCATTCCACAATAGATAGCCTCTGATCTGTCCCGGGTTGCACTTACCTTTTAGAAGAAATACTTACCTTGAAAATGTATTGTCCAGCACTGCCATCTCATGTGTGGGCAGCTTGAAGCCAGTGCGTCCTCTTCTGTGTCCTCTTCCGTCTTCTTCGGTCCCACGATGCACTGCACCAGCCCCGCCGTCACTTCCGGTGCCGCAGCGTCATCCCTGCACAGCTTCTGGGCATGCCCAGAAGCTGTTTAGCAAGGTATGACGGCGCCTGAACCGGAACTGACGTCGGGGGCCGGTGCAGGCGCAATGATTCCTGGGAGCGATGACGTTCAGCTTCCAGGAATCATTGCAAGCCAGGAAGTGACGAATCGCCGTGGCCGCCGAGGGGAGGAAGAGGAAGTAAGGTAAGTATATTTTCTTCTAAAAAAGGTAAGTAAAAAAAAAAAATGCGATTATCCATTTGTTTTTCAGGTGACCCGGAGCAAGAAGATGGAGGTAAGTATAATTTTAGGGTGGAACTCCGCTTTAATTCCAAAGTCCCTATTTGCCATGAAAATTAACTTAATCCCAAAAAAAAACATTTGCATTGCATTTGTGAAGAAGACTTCAGGGTGCCCAAGAAAGTCCAGCAAGTGCCACGACCGTCTCCTACAGTCAATTTGGCTACGGGATCGGGGCACCACCAGCGCAGAGCTTGCTCAGGAATGGCAGCAGGCAGGTGTAAGTACATCTGCACGCACAGTGAGGAGAAGACTTCTGGAGGATGGCCTGGTGTCAAAAAGAGAAGCAAAGAAGCCACTTCTCTCCAGGAAAAACGTCAGGGACTGATATTCTGCAAAAGGTACAGGGATTGGACTGCTGAGGACTGGGGTAAAGTCATTTTCTCTGATGAATCCCCATTCTGATTGTTTAGGGCACCCAGGAGAAGAAAAGGCGAGTGCTACCGGTCCTGTGTCATGCCAACAGTAAAGCATCCTGAGACCATTCATGCGTGGGGTTGCTTCTCAGCCAAGGGAGTGGGCTCACTCACAATTTTGCCTAAGAACACAGCCATGAATAAAGAATGGTACAAAAACATCCTCCAAGAACAGCTTCTCCCAAGAACAGTTTGAGGAACAATGCCTTTTTCAGCATGATGGAGCGTCTTGCCATAAAGCAAAAGTGATAACTAAGTGGCTTGGGGAGCAAATCATCGAAATTCTGTGTCTATGGTCAGGAAACTCCCCAGACCCTAATCCCATTAAGACCTTGTGGTCAACCCTCAAGAGGCGGGTGAACCAAAAAAAAACTGCCCCCTGACCCTTGCGTTCCAGCTGTCGGAACCACAGCCGCCACACCCCCGCCTACCGTAAATAACGCTCTCGCCGTTCGGGACCCAGGACCGACATGCGGGGATGCCGAATTGAACAGCTCCCCGCCAAATTCAAACCTGCAGACCCTGGGCACCCAGGCAGGACTCCTGACGCTGCCTTTACTCCCCTAACCCGGAAGAGTCAGGAACTCCGGATCACCCCTCCCCTTCTCGGAGAGGTGTTGGGATGGTCTCCTAAGAAGCCTACCTCCCTCCACCTGAAGAAAACGCAGCTCCCCCCAACTGGTTCCTAGCAGCGCTTCCACCATGTCAGAGGAAACACAACAACTGAAGGCATGGTGGAAGAGGAGGGACTTTAAAGGTTGCAGTGTTTCCTGTGAAGTTGGGTGGACCTACGCTATCTCCAGGCGCTGTCCTGAAAGGCGACTAGAGAAAAAAAACACAAATTCTGACAAAGTCCAAGCACTGATTATGGAAGAATGGGCTGCCTTCAGTCAGGATGTGGCCCAGACGTTGATTGACAGCATGCCAGGGGGAATTGCAGAGGTCTTGAGAAAGAAAGGTCAACACTGCAAATATCGACTCTTTGCATAAACTTCATGTAATTGTCAATAAAAGCCTTTGACATATGAAATGCTTGTAATTATACTTCAGTATACCATAGTAACATCTAACAAAACGATCTAAAAACGCTGAAGCAGCAGACTTTGTGAAAATTAAAATTTGTGTCATTCTCAAAACTGGCTCATCTTTTTTCGACCTATAAAAGGCCTCAAAAAGCTGTGATTTGTTGTGAAGGCAATATCAGGACATTGTTCTGCCGCTGTCTGCGATTACGTACAACGAGGTCCTCTTGCCAATTTCAAAACTTTAGCCTGGTCTACGTAGGCAACCAATTCAAGCTGTACAGGGATATAAGGACCATAGGGCGCTTCTGTGCAAGCGATCAGTCTTTGAAACACATGATATTGGTCTCCTGTGTAGGTGAGTGGTTTCTTGGCCTTCCCTAGGGCCACTCTTCCAGAGAGCAGAAACATGCTCCAATAGGTAAACATAAAAGGAAAAAGGAAGGCGCCTCTAAGTGCAGTGTTAAAACCATTTTAATGACACAAAAATAGAAAAACACTTACACGATCATTTGTGAAGAGCAGGCATGTAAAGACATCACGGGGGTTCGTTCCATGGACTCCCTAATGGCTTCCTTTCCCTGAAGCCATCCAGCAGTGTAGGGGGATGAAGAGCATGGAGCATGCTTCTGCACTCTGGAAGAGTGGCCCTAGGGAAGGCCAAGAAACTACCCACCTACAAAGGAGCTCTTTGCTCTCTGTAAGAGTGGCCCTAGGGAAGGCCAAGAAACCACTCACCAACACAGGAGCTCTCTGGAAGAGTGGCCCTAGAGAAGGCCAAGAAACCACTCACCTACACAGGAGCTCTCTGGAAGAGTGGCCCTAGGGAAGGCCAAGAAACCACTCACCTACACAGGAGCTCTCTGGAAGAGTGGCCCTAGGGAAAGCCAAGAAACCACTCACCTACACAGGAGCTCTCTGCTCTCTGGAAGAGTGGCCCTAGAGAAGGCCAAGAAACCACTCACCTACACAGGAGCTCTCTGCTCTCTGGAAGAGTGGCCCTAGGGAAGGCCAAGAAACCACTCACCTACACAGGAGCTCTCTGCTCTCTAGAAGAGTGGCCCTAGGGAAGGCCAAGAAACCACTCACCTACACAGGAGCTCTCTGCTCTCTAGAAGAGTGGCCCTAGGGAAGGCCAAGAAACCACCCACCTACACAGGAGCTCTTTGCTCTCTGGAAGAGTGGCCCTAGGGAAGGCCAAGAAACCACTCACCTACACAGGAGCTCTCTGGAAGAGTGGCCCTAGGGAAGGCCAAGAAACCACTCACCTACACAGGAGCTCTCTGGAAGAGTGGCCCTAGAGAAGGCCAAGAAACCACTCACCTACACAGGAGCTCTCTGGAAGAGTGGCCTTATGAGAAGGCCAAGAAACCACTCACCTACACAGGAGTTCTCTGGAAGAGTGGCCCTAAAGGCCAAGAAACCACTCACCTACACAGGAGCTCTCTGGAAGAGTGGCCCTAGAGAAGGCCAAGAAACCACTCACCTACACAGGAGCTCTCTGCTCTCTGGAAGAGTGGCCCTAGGGAAGGCCAAGAAACCACTCACCTACACATGAGCTCTCTGCTCTCTGCAAGAGTGGCCCTAGAGAAGGCCAAGAAACCACTCACCTACACATGAGCTCTCTGCTCTCTAGAAGAGTGGCCCTAGGGAAGGCCAAGAAACCACTCACCTACACAGGAGCTCTCTGCTCTCTGGAAGAGTGGCCCTAGGGAAGGCCAAGAAACCACTCACCTACACAGGAGCTCTCTGCTCTCTAGAAGAGTGGCCCTAGGGAAGGCCAAGAAACCACTCACCTACACAGGAGCTCTCTGGAAGAGTGGCCGTAAAGAAGGCCAAGAAACCACTCACCTACACAGGAGCTCTCTGGAAGAGTGGCCCTAGAGAAGGCCAAGAAACCACTCACCTACACAGGAGCTCTCTGCTCTCTGGAAGAGTGGCCCTAGGGAAGGCCAAGAAACCACTCACCTACACATGAGCTCTCTGCTCTCTGCAAGACTGGCCCTAGAGAAGGCCAATAAACCACTCACCTACACATGAGCTCTCTGCTGTCTGGAAGAGTGGCCCTAGAGAAGGCCAAGAAACCACTTACCTACACATAAGCTCTCTGGAAGAGTGGCCCTAGGGAAGGCCAAGAAACCACTCATCTAAACAGGAGCTCTCTGCAAGAGTGGCCCTAGGGAAGGCCAAGAAACCATTCACCTACACAGGAGCTCTCTGGAAGAGTGGCCCTAGGGAAGGCTAAGAAACCACTCACCTACACAGGAGGCCAATATCATAGTTACATAGTAGTTGAGGTTGAATAAAGACAATAGTCCATCCAGTTCAACCTGTGCAGGTGTGTGTGGACGTATTCATTTCCCATAACCCTGAAAATTTTGATCTTGGAGATGAACGTCCAAGAGTCTTTTAAAAGTAGCCATACTTCCCGCAGTTACTACAATCTTATTGTCCTTGTAAAAAAAAAAAAAAACCCTTGTGTAGCCTGAGGTTAAATTGCTTCTCCTCTAGTCACATTATATGGCCTTGTGTCCTCTTACATTCCTTGCGACTGAATCGTTTTTTTCTATGCTGAGATCACCATTGAGGTATTTGTAAATCGCTATCATGTCCCCTCTCAGGCGTCTCTTCTCTAGGGAGAATAAATCGAGCGCTTGTAAACGCTCTTCATAATTTAGGTCTTCCAACCCCCTAATTAGCTTAGTTGCCCCTCTTTGGACTCTTTCCAGTTCCAGCACATCCTTTCGGAGGATTGGCGACAAGGTGGGTGGTAATAAACAGCGCATACTCAGACTGGTCTTGGGTGGTAAATGGGGTCCCCCAAGGCTCAGTCCTGGGAGCAACCTTGTTCAATTTATTCATAACAGCATTGAGGATGGGATCAGTAGTTCGTTATCAGTTTTTGCAGAGGACACAAAATTGGCCAGGGCAATAACTGCACAGCATTAAGCAGATATCCTACAGAATGACCTGGACAAAATAACGGAGTGGGCAACGACATGGCAAATGAGGTTTAATGTGGAGAAGTGTAAGGTTTTGCACTTGGGGGCTAAAAAAACAAAAACACAATACACTTTAGGGGGGGAACCTTTGGGGGAGTCAAGAATAAGAAAGATCTGGGAGTCTTGGTTGATGATAGATTAGGCAATAGCATGCAATGTCAAGCGGCAGCTGCCAAGGCTAGCAGAATATTAGCATGCATAAAGAAAGGGATGTATTCCAGAGATAAGACTATAATCCTTCCACTTTATAAAACTCTGGTCCGACCGCATCTGGAGTATTCTGTCCAGTTCTGGTTGCCAGTCCTCAGGAGGGATGTGTTGGAGCTGGAGAGAGTCCAGAGAAGGGCAAATAAACTGATTAGGGGATTGGAGGACCTTGACTATGAAGAGCGTCTGCAATCGCTTAATTTAATCTCCCTGGAAAGGAGACACCTGAGAGGGGACATGATAGCAATTTAAGAATACCTCAACGGTGATCTCAGCATATAAAAAAAGCTATTCAGTCGCAAGGATTGCATGAGGACTCGAGGGCATACAATGCGATAAGAGGAGAAGCGTTTTGACCTCAGGCAACGTGGGGGGTTCTTTACTGTTAGGGCTACAGGATTGTGGAATTCTCTACCACAAGAGGTGGTTTCTGCGGGAAGTATGGTGGCTTTCTTAGACTCTTAGACGTACATCTCAAGGATCAGAACATTCAGAGGTATGAGAGATGATTACAGCCACACACACCTACACAGGTTGAACTGGATGGACTATGGTCCTTATATCCCTGTACATCTTGAATTTGTTGCTTACGTAGACCAGGCTAAAGTTTGGAAATAGCTAAGAAGAATTCGTTGTACGTAAATCGCAGATAGCGGCAGAACAATGTCCTGATATCGCCGTCACAGCAAATTGCAGCTTTTTGAGGCCTTCCATAGGTCGGAAAACGATAAGCCGGTAATGGGACATTCCTTGAACAATAAATCTGCATAGAGGAAGGATTACGTCTCATCGGTCATGGCGACGTCTAAACGCCATCAGAACTATTGGGAAATTATTCTTTGTAGGAATGGTTATAGCCCAGCCTGATTCTACTACATACACAATAACAGGTATTAGTAGCAAACAGAAAGTTATTTTTTTGAAGTGACTTTTGCATTTTTGTTTCTTCATTAGCACAGAAGCCCATGGACCTCTAGCAGTCCTGGTGCAATCCTCTGGCCTGTAAACAATGATATATGATTGCCATTCATACCTGTTTCAGCAGCTTTGCCACAGTCCAGACACCCACAACAGGGCACTCCAGCAGTTCAACTCTTTCTCTGTTTTTAAAATTTCCTGCTGGACCACAACAAAATGGCTGCTGTCTTATGGTTTTCTTGCCGCCTGCGCTACAAGAAAATGGCCGCGTTGGTCCCGCTCTATCTACGGGGCTTGAAGGAGCCAATCAAAGCGGCGAGCGCAGCATGTGAAATGAGCGGACACGCCAGCAGAGGGCGCAGGTCGGCGGTTTTCTCCCCCGTGTTCTCTGCGGCTGGATCTGTCGAGCTTGGAAAGGATTAGGGGCGGGGCTTGAAGTCAGAGGCTTTGGGACAATCTGCTCATGAATATTAATGAGTAAGGAGTATTTAGAAGGAATGCATGGGGGGAGGGGGGTTTACCATCTTCCTCGTCTTATTTATCAAAGTAAAAAAAACTGCAAATCAGGACAAACAATGATTTCATAGATACTGGCAGCTAAAATTATATGCAAATCATGACCTTCCAACAAAAGTCAATAGGAGCCACGCCCCCTTTTTGTCTCTTAACCACTTCTGGACCAGAAAGGATTTTCCCTCTTAAGGCCATTTTTTTGCGATTCGGCACTGCGTTATTTTAACGGACAATTGCGTGGTCGTGCGACGCTGTACCCAAATAAAATGTATGTCCTTTCTTTCCCCACAAATAGAGATTTCTTTTGGTGGTATTTGATCACCTGTGCGATTTTTATTTTTTGCGCTATAAACAAAAAAAAAAGAGCGACAATTCTAAAAAAAAAAAAAATATATATATATATATATTTCACATTCTGCTATATAACATTCCCAAAAAAAATAATTAAAAATATTTTTTTTTCCTCATTTTAAGCCAATTTGTATTCTGCTACATATTATTGGTAAAAAAAATATATATATATATATATATATAGTTTTCACATTCTGCTATATAACATTCCCCAAAAAAAAAAAAAATAATAATAATTTTTTTTCCTCATTTTAAGCCAATTTGTGTTCTGCTACATATTTTTGGTAAAGAAAAAAAAAAACAATATTTTTCACATTCTGCTATATAACATTACCAAAAAAAAAAAATTTTAAAAAATCCCAGATTTTCCTCATTTTAAGCAAATTTGTATTCTGCTACATATTTTTGGTAAAAAACAAAAAACAAAAAAAAAAACAATATTTTTCACATTCTGCTATATAACATTCCCAAAAAAAAATTAAAAACCACATTTTTTTACTCATTTTAAGCCAATTTGTGTTCTGCTACATATTTTTGATAAAGAGAAAAAAAAAAAAAACAATGTTTTTCACATTCTGCTATATAACATCCCCCCCCCCAAAAATAATTAAAAATCTAAACTTTTCCTAATTTTAAGCAAATTTGTATTGTGCTACATATTTTTGGTAAAAAAAAAAAAATATTTTTTACATTCTGCTATATATCATTCAAAAAAAAAATTAAAAATAATTTTTTCCTCATTTTAAGCCAATTTGTATTCTGCTACATATTTTTGGTAAAAAAAAAAACAAAAAAAAAAAACAATATTTTTCACATTCCGCTATATAACATTCCAATAAAAAAAAACAATTAAAAATCTAATTTTTTTCCTAATTTTAAGCCAATTGTATTCTGCTACATATTTTTGGTAAAAAAAAAAAATATTTTTCACATTCTGCTATATATCATTAAAAAAAATAATTAAAAAACATTTTTTCCTTATTTTAAGCCAATTTGTATTCTGCTACATATTTTTGGTAAAAAAGAAAAAAAAAACAATATTTTTTCACATTCCCAAAAAAAAAAAAAAACAATTAAAATAAATCAAATTTTTTTTCTCATTTTAAGCAAATTTGTATTCTGCTACATATTTTTGGTAAAAAAAAAAAAAAAAAATATATATATATATATATATATATATATATATATATATATATATATATATAGTTTTCACATTCTGCTATATAACATTCCCAAAAAAAAAAATAAAAAAAAAATTTTTTCCTCATTTTAAGCCAATTTGTGTTCTGCTACATATTTTTGGTAAAGAAGAAAAAAAAAAACAATATTTTTTCACATTCTGCTATATAACATTACCAAAAAAAGCAATTTAAAAAATCCCAAATTTTCCTCATTTTAAGCAAATTTGTATTCTGCTACATATTTTTGGTAAAAAACAAAAAACAAAAAAAAAAACAATATTTTTCACATTCTGCTATATAACATTCCCAAAAAAAAAAAAATTAAAAACCACATTTTTTTACTCATTTTAAGCCAATTTGTGTTCTGCTACATATTTTTGATAAAGAGAAAAAAAAAAAAAACAATGTTTTTCACATTCTGCTATATAACATTCCCCCCCAAAAAATAAATAAAAATCTAAATTTTTCCTAATTTTAAGCAAATTTGTATTGTGCTACATATTTTTGGTAAAAAAAAAAATATTTTTTACATTCTGCTATATATCATTCAAAAAAAAAATTAAAAATAATTTTTTCCTAATTTTAAGCCAATTTGTATTCTGCTACATATTTTTGGTAAAAAAAAAAAAAAAACAATATTTTTCACATTCCGCTATATAACATTCCAATAAAAAAAAAACAATTAAAAATCTATTTTTTTCCTAATTTTAAGCCAATTGTATTCTGCTACATATTTTTGGTAAAAAAAAAAAATATTTTTCACATTCTGCTATATATCATTAAAAAAAAAAATAATTAAAAATAATTTTTTTCCTTATTTTAAGCCAATTTGTATTCTGCTACATATTTTTGGTAAAAAAAAATATATATATATTTTTCACATTCTGCTATATAACATTCCCAAAAAAAAATAATTAAAAATCTTCCTCATTTTAAGCAAATTTGTATTCTGCTACATATTTTTGGTAAAAAAAAAAAAAAAAAAAAAAACAATATTTTTCACATTCCGCTATATAACATTCCAAAAAAAAATTTAAAAATCTATTTTTTTTCTCATTTTAAGCCAAATTGTATTCTGCTATATATTTTTGGTAAAAAAAAAAAAAAAAACAACGCAAAGGGCATATTTTGATTGGTATGCGCAAAAGTTATCACGTCTACAAACTAGGGGAAAGATTTTTATTTCTTTTTTTTTACTAGTAATGACGGCGATCTGCGATTTTTTAACGGGACTGCGACATTGTGGCGGACAGATTGGACCCCTAACTGACATTTTTTACACTTTTGGGGGGGACCAGTGACATTACTACAGTAATCAGTGCTAAAAATATGCACTGTTACTGTAATAATGACACTGGCAGGGAAGGGGTTAACACCAGGGGTGATCAAAGGGTTAAATGTGTGCCTAGGTGGTGTTTACTAACTGTGTGGGGGTGGGCTTATGGAATCAACAGAGAGACCTGTGATCCTAAATAGGAGGAACACCGGCGCTCTCATAGCTGCCAACTGTCCCGTTTTTGCCGGGACAGTCACGGCAAATAGGACCCTGTCCCGGGTAATATACTCTGCCGGGACTAGTCCCAGGCAAATCAGTGTTGCCAACTGCCCATTAATTGGGCTGGCTGCTTGTAAATGCCGTTACGAGCAAGCGGTGCCCGTAAAAAAAAAAAAAAAGGTGGGGGGCCGACATCGTAACTGCGCATGCGCAACTTTAGGCAGAAGTGGTGCAGCTGAATGGGAGAATTATTCCAACTCTGCTACTTTGACCTTAAGTTTGAAATTCCCTTTTCAATTTCCTTTAATTCTCTCTTTGTTGAGTAGACCCTATAATCTGATGATTAGTAGGTGGAGATTAATTATGGGGAGTGGGCGGATCTTCAGGGAAGTGGGTGTGGTCAGTAATTGATAGCTGTGCTGCAAAGTGTCCCTGGAAATTTTTTTCAAATGTTGGCAATCATGCGCTCTGTGTTAATACCGGAGAGAGAAGGTCGTTCTCTCTTCACGGGGAGCGATCGCAGGTGCCCAGCGGCAATTGCGACCACTGGCCCCGTGGATCGGCTTCCCCGCTGGCGAGCAGGCGCGTGCTTACAGGAGCTCTACCGCGAACCGCCGTACAGGTACAGTGATTTGCGGGAACCTGCTGACCGGCGGTTATTCGGCAAGTGGTTAAAGTAGAACAAAAAACAATTTTGTCTTCATTTTGCAAAGTGTAGGAGAGAGTTATCATCCCTATCAATCCCTATATCCCTATTATTTTACCATCTGTGTCTCCTTGGGGAGATTTCCCTTCACTTCCTGTCCCATAGTCAAAACAGGAAGTGAGAGGAATTCCCTCCAAAATGTAAAAAAAAAAAAACCCTGGTTGTCACCAGGATCACCAGTACTAGTGCCCCCATTGCAAGATTTCCCCTCTGTTCCTGTTGGGGATGACAACCCAAAATTTTGAACAGGGGGAACCTCCCTAATAGAACCACAGACTGGGAATCGAATCCCCTCAAAAGCAAAAAAAAAAAAAAAAGTTTGGTCTTTAGTTATACTTTAAGCTTCTCTATTGGCCAGCAGGGCTGCCTAATATTATGGAGGTGGCAGTTGGTGTTTGACTCCTCCCCTATTTTGGCTGTACTTATCTTTTCCAAATTCTAAAAGCCTGTCATATGGTGCATAGGGCCTCTTCACATCTCGTCTGGCAGTGGGCAGTCCTCAGCTACACCATACCAATATATGTCAGTGCAAAGCGTGGTGGTGACGCTTCATTGGGAGGATGGATCCTTGTCCCCCTGCATTCATCGTATGTCTTCTGGGTTCAAAGGGGGGCACCCATGGGATGCGGGAGGTGCACCATAACATCCTCAAAATGTCATATAGCT
Organism: Pelophylax lessonae; assembly: GCF_965119305.1. Taxonomy (NCBI): domain Eukaryota; kingdom Metazoa; phylum Chordata; class Amphibia; order Anura; family Ranidae; genus Pelophylax; species Pelophylax lessonae. Next base: position 245,711,929 of record NC_138776.1, read on the forward strand.
CCATCAGCAGCCACCATCAGGCTCCCCTGCTGCCTTAGTGAAAATAATGGGCCAGGAACACAGTCCACTGGGCTACCTGTAATTGTCCTGCCTGGCTCTAAGGGGTGGAATGATCTATTATCCGACTGAAAAATTATACTTCCAGCACTAGAGAGGGGCAGTGTCGCTAGAGCAGCTGCTCAGATAAATTAAACTACTGAACACTAATAGGGGCTTATTGCTGACCCTGACACTTGCTGAGGATTATTGCTGGGGAATAACATTGCTGATCCTGACACTTGCTGGGGTTTATTGCTGGGAATTATCATTGCTGATCCTGACACTTGCTGTAGATTATTGCTGGGGGTTATCATTGCTGATCCTGACACTTGCTGTAGATTATTGCTAGGGGTTATCATTGCTCATCCTGACATTTGCTGAGGGTTATTGCTGATCCTAACACTTGCTGAGGGTTATTGCTGGGGATTGTCATTGCTGATCCTGACACTTGCTGAGGGTTATTTTTGGGGATTATCATTGCTGATCCTGACACATGCTGAGGGTTATTGCTGGGGATTATCATTGCTGATCCTGAGACTTGCTTAGGGTTATTGCTTGGTGTTATCATTGTTGATCCTGACACTTGCTGGGGTTTATTGCTGAGAATTATCATTGCTGATCCTGACACTTGCTGGGGTTCATTGCTGAGGATTATTATTGCTGATCCTGACACTTGCTTAGGGTTATTTCTTGGTGTTATCATTGCTGATCGTGACACTTGCTAGGGTTTATTGCTGGGGATTATTATTGCTGATTCTGACACTTGCTGGGGGGTTTTGCTGAGGATTATCATTGCTGATCCTGACATTTGCTGGGGTTTATTGCTGGGGATTATCGTTGCTTATCCTGAGACTTGCTGAGGGTTATTGCTGGGGATTATCATTGCTGATCCTGACACTTGCTGAGGGTTATTGCTGGGGATTATCATTGCTGAGGGTTATTGCTGGGGATTATCATTGCTGATCCTGACACTTGCTGAGGGTTATTGCTGGGGATTATCATTGCTGATCCTGGCACTTGCTGAGGGTTATTGCTGGGGATTGTCATTGCTGGCCCTGACACTTGCTGAGGGTTATTGCTGGTCATTATCATTGCTGATCCTGACATTTGTTGGGGTTTATTGCTGGGAATTATCATTGCTAATCCTTACACTTGCTGATGGTTTTTGCTGGGGATTATCATTGCTGATCCTGACACTTGCTAGGGTTTATTGCTGGGGATTATTATTGCTGATTCTGACACTTGCTGGGGGGTTTTGCTGAGGATTATCATTGCTGATCCTGACATTTGCTGGGGTTTATTGCTGGGGATTATCGTTGCTTATCCTGAGACTTGCTGAGGGTTATTGCTGGGGATTATCATTGCTGATCCTGACACTTGCTGGGGGTTTTTGCTGAGGATTATCATTGCTGATCCTGACATTTGCTGGGGTTTATTGCTGGGGATTATCATTGCTGATCCTGACACTTGCTGAGGGTTATTGCTGGGGATTATCATTGCTGATCCTGACACTTGCTGGGGATTATCATTGCTGATCCTGACACTTGCTGAGGGTTAATGCTGGGGATTATCATTATTGATCCTGACACTTGCTGGTGATTATTGCTGGGGATTATCATTGCTGATCCTGACCCTTGCTGGGGATTATTGCTGGGAAATATCATTGCTGATCCTGACACTTGCTGAGGGTTATTGCTGGTGGTTATCACTGCTGATCCTGACACTTGCTGAGGTTTATTGCTGGGGATTATCATTACTGATCCTGACACTTGCTGGGCCTTATTACTGGGGATGATCATTGCTGATCCTGACACTTGCTGAGGGTTATTGCTGGAGATTATAATTGCTGATCTTGACAGTTGCTGGGGCTTTTTGCTGGCCCTGAGAATTGCTGGGGCCTTTTTGCTGGCCCTGACAGTTTGAGGCTTATTTATGGCCCTGACAATTCTAAGGGTGTGGCCCCATAGATTTCATGGGTTCATTCTGGGACGTGTAGTTCTTTACTAGTTGGGGGGCGGGCTGTCACATCCTTAGCTCTGAGGGGTTCATGCTGGGACCTGTAGTTCTTCACTTTTGGGGGGGGGGGGTCACAGCCCCCAAAAGTGAAGGACTACAAGTCCCAGCATAAACCCCTGAGATCTGAGGATGTGTCCTCTTCCCATCCCTCCGAGGGTGTCATCTATCCTCTGCTGCCAGCTCATCTGCCATCCTCTCTGCAGTCAATGCCTCATGACACACATGGCGTTCCATCCATCCCCGGCACTCGGTCTCACCTGGGAGTTGCTGTCAAATCCTGGCAGTTCCCTTCCCTCGAAAAAGATTTAGGAGGAGGTGGGTGGAGCTAAAGCACAAGGCACAGAGGAGGAGGAAGTTAAATCTGCCTCTGTTCTGAATGCTGGGGTGTCACTCTGTGGTGACGTGATATCACTGGTTGCTAGACAGTAGGTCCTAGCAACCAGTTTGGGCAGTGTAGAGCCAGCGGTGGAACAAAGTCTCGACCGGCCAGGGCAAGTACTATTAGCAGCCTTTTTAGGGGGCATCAGATTGGCCTGGGGGAGGGGGTGTCAGTTTTATTCCAGGATGAAGGTACCCGGACTCGGTGGGACAGACCTGCAAAATGTGGGACTGTCCCCGGCAATCCGGGACACATAGTCATCCTATGCTGGGGGTTATTGCTGGTGATTATGATTGATGGCTCTGGCACTTGCTGGGAATTATGATTACTGGCTCTGGCATTTAGTGTGCTCATTGCTGGCCCTGTCATTTACTGGAGGTTCTTTGCAGATAATTGTCATTGCTAGCTCCGACACTTTTTGGAAGTTATGATTGCTGGGCCGCTGGCGCTCACCTCATACTTGCTGGGGGTTCGCTGGCCCTGACATTTACTAAGGGTCATTGTTGTCCCTGACATTTATGAGGGGGTTATCACTGCTGGATTTGACACTTTCTGGGGTTATCATCACTAGCCCTGACACTTGCTAGGGGTTATTAATGCTGGCTTTGACATTTGCCAGGGATTGTCTTTCTTGGTCTTGCTCCTGACCCTTGCTGTGGGTTATAATTGTTAGCCCTGACATTTGCTGGGGGTCATCTTTTCTGGACCTGACATTTTCTAGCCACTTTGCGACCGCTCTATAGCATTTTTACAGCTACAGGGCTGCAGCTGTGCGCAGGATCACGTGTAAATATATGATCCCGTACTACCAGTAGCAAGCGTGAATGTGCGCCACCGGTGGCTCGCTTCCACTGTGATTATGCACAGCAGGAGCCGATCAGTGGGTACCGCGGACTCGATGTCTGCCGGCACCTGCTGATCACACGGTACACAGGCAGAACAGCAGTCTGACTATGTAAACAAGGCACTTACCTTTCTGTCAGGAGGGAGGACATGGATCCTGTGTTCATGCAAAGCAAGGACACATTTAACCCTTTAATCGCCCCTGATGTTAACCCCTTCCCAGCCAGTGTCATTAGTACAGTCACAGTGCATATTTTTAGCACTGATCACTGTATTAGCATCACTTGTCCTCAAAAAGGTGTCCAAAAGTGTCAGTTAGCGAACAATTGTCCGCCACAATATTGCAGTTGCGCTAAGAGTTGCTGATCGGGGCCATTGCCAGTAAAATAGTAAAAAAATAAAAACATCCCATAGTTTGTAGATGCTATAACTTTTGCGCAAACCAATCAATATCCGCTTATTGTGTTTTTTCTTTTTTTTACCAAAAATTACGAAGCAGAATACATATTGACCTAAATTTATGAGGAAATTTGTTTTTTTTTTATATTTTTTTATTGGCTATGTTTTATAGCAGAAAGTAAAAATTATATATTTCTTTTTTCAAAATTGTCTGGTTTTTTTTGTTTATAGCGCAGCCGCAGAGGTTTACTTTATTTCCTAAATTACTTGCTGGGAGTTGTCATTGTTGGTCCTGATTTTTTAATCTTTTGCAGCTCAAAATGATTCTCTCTAGCTCAAAATGTATTTAGTAAGTTTTGATTTTTTTTTACAATATTTTTTTCATTTCTTGATCCATTTCTGGGTCTTTTTTTCATTTTTTGCCCTTTCAGGTTTTTGAATCATTTATTCATTTAGATTTTTTTTTCTACTTTTAGCACCATTTTACATTCTCATTTTTTTAGTTTTTATTTAGACATCAATAAAGCTTATGTTTTAATGGAAATTGGTTTCCGTTCAGCCTTCATTTTTGTATTCTTAGCTGGTTGTGGATTTTTATTTTTATATAAATATATTTTTGTTTGAACAAAATATTACATGTCATACTGCAATACATTTTTCACAATGACCATTTTTTAAATACTGGCATGACATTTGTACAGTAGATGAACAGAAAAGCAGTGCCTCACATCATGTAAAGTGGTTTCAGCCTTTCCACTTGAGCTTCAATTGTCTTGTGTTTAAAAGGCTGATGAAGCCTATACCCAAGAGTCATACTATAATTTCCAAGACTAAAGCCTCGTACACACGCAATGTTGGTTGAAATGTGCTCTAGACTGCACACAAATTTTCTCGGCCAACAAAAATCTACTTCAGAAGTGATGTCATGTGCTGGTTTACCTTCCGTGTGTTTTTTCAACTCTGAGCATGCCCAGTCTTGCTCATCAGATTTTTGTCTGCCGAAATCTGTACTGACTGACGGAAAATCGGCCGTTGTGGTGACGGCCAACAAAAATTTTATAGCCTGCACACCAGATTTTTTTCGGCCGAAAAGTCGGAGTCGGTTGTCGAAAGCGTCATACTAACAAGCCGAAAATCGGCCGATCGGAAGTTGACCGAAAATTCACGGCCAACTATCGGCGCGTGTGTACGGGGCATAAGCACGGGAGTGGGTGAAACGCGTTAGAGGGGCGTGGTCTAGGAGGAAGCAAATCTGAAGCCTGTTTTGGAGTCTTGCGCCCAAACAGCAACGATAACCCCCAGCAAGTGTCAGGGTCAACAATGATAACCCCCCAGCAAGTTATGGTAAAACATCTCCAGGTTTAGAATCTACTCCCATAGGAAGTGGGTTAAATGACGCTTGGCAGATCGGTGACTGTGGGGGACAACACTGCTGAGGACGTGAGTATAGTAGCCAGAGCTGCCTTTTTATTTTACACTAAGTGCTCAGGACTGCCTATATTGACCAAGCTGGAGTTGGGCTTTAAAGAGAATCTGTCACCTAGCCCACTCAAGTAAGTCCGAAATCCTGAACAAGCATGCATCAAGCAAAGTAAGAACCGATGACTTGAGGTTTTGTTCCGGATAACACAAGGGAAAGTATAACATACCAGGATGAATTGTTGACATCAATTTATTTTTATTTAGGATTTTAACAATTACAAAGAAATGTGAGGCCAGAGTGGCCGACTTGCACAAGTACAGCCATGGCCAAAAGTTTTGAGAAGAACACAAATATAAATTTTCATAAAGTCTGCTGCTTCAGTGTTTTTAGACCTTTTTGGCAGACATTACTATGGTAAACCGAGTTTTAATTACAGGCAGTGTCAAAGGCTTTTAACAATTACATGAAGTTTATGCAAAGAGTCAATATTTTCAGTGTTGACCCTTCTTTTTCAAGATCTCTGCAATTCCCCCTGGCATGCTGTCAGTCAACTTCTGGGCCACATCCTGACTGATGGCAGCCCATTCTTCCATAATCGACGCTTGGAGTTTGTCAGAATTTGTGGGGTTTTTTTGTTCACCCGCCTCTTGATTGACCACAAGTTCTCAATGGGATTAGGGTCTGGGGAGTTTCCTGGCCATGGACCGAACATTTCGATGTTTTGTTCCCCAAGCCACTTCGTTATCACTTTTGCCTTATGGCACGGTGCTCCATCATGCTGGAAAAGGCACTGCTCGTCACCAAACTGTTCTTGAATGGTTGGAAGAAGTTTCTTTAGGGGATGTTTTTGTACCATTCTTTATTAATGGCTGTGTTCTTTGGCAAAATTGGGAGTGAGCCCACTCCCTTGGCTGAGAAGCAACCCCACATATGAATGGTCTCAGGAGGCTTTACTGTTGGCATGACACATTACTGGTAGCGCTCACCTTTTCTTCCCTGGACAAAGTTTTTCCTGGGTGCCCCAAACAATCAGAAAGGGGATTCATCAGAGAAAATGACTTTACCCCAGTCCTCAGCAGTCCAATCCCTTTACCTTTTGCAGAACGTCAGTCTGTCCTTGATGGTTTTCCTGAAGATAGGTGGCTTTTTTGCTGCCCTTCTTGACACCAGGTGTCAGGTCACCTGTGGCCAGGTGACGATTGCACCCTGTTGGAGGCAGGGGTGCAGCGCAAGGTAGTGAACTTGATAGCAGACTACTGCAGAAGGACCGGAACGTGAGCCCGAGATTCCCCAGGGCGCGGAGTCTAAGACCCAGCAGGTGTTTACCAGAGCCTCTAGTGGTGAGGATGGACTTGGCTGCAGCTGGGCCCAGGTCGCGGCCCCTGGGGTCCCCCGGGTCACGCTCCGTAGGGAGAGAAGGGAAGCAGCCACTCAGGACACACAGAATGGTGATGGGTAAGCCGAGGTCGGGGTAACAGGCAGACGAGGGTAACCAAGGGACAGGCCAAAGGTCAGGGTAACAGGCAAACAGGAATAGTCAGAGACAAGCCAAAGTCGGTACACAGAAAAGTAGATCAAGCACACGGCAAACAGGAAACAAACACTGTTGAACAGCAAAGCAGACCTGCAGTGCACTGGTTAATATAGACTTCCTGTGATGACCTGGGCAGGGCAGGAACAGGAAGTAGAGGTGATAAAAAGGAACCAGAATTGCAGTCTGACCTCTAATACAGACATGAAGGGACAGGTAAGCTTGCCAAACACTATTGCAAGTCCATGACACCAGGCCATCCTCCAAAAGTCTTCTCCTCACCGTGCGTGCAAGTACCCTAACACCGGCCTGCTGCCATTCCTGAGCAAGCTCTGCACTGGTGGTGCCCGGATCCCGCGCCTGAATTAACTGAAGGAGACGGTCCTGGTGCTTGCTGGACTTTCTTGGGCACCCTGAAGCCTTCTTCACAAATGCAGTGGAAATTTTTTTTTTTATGGGATTAAGTTAATTTTCATGGCAAAGAGGGACTTTGCAATAAATTGCAATTCATCTGATCACTCTTCATAACATTTTGGAGTATATATAAATTGCCATCATAAAAACTGAGGCAGCAGACTTTGTGAGAATTATTATTTGTGTCATTCTCAAAACACGGCTGTATAAATCCGACAAGCACTGCGCTCCAAACCTTAACAGTATCCGTTTTTTCCAGACGCAGCCTGTAAAATTAGTAGCAAAATCCTAGTTCAAACAAGTTTGTATCCAATCAAGTCACGTTGCGTATCACTTCCATGTTCCAGCCCCACCACCGATATTCACTCAGCAAAACACTAACTGGCTTTCCGTAGCGTCAAAAAAAAAAAAAGCTTAAAGAGGAATTCCAGAAATTTCAAAGACTGCCGCGATCGCCATACGGCAATCTTTCCTGGAAGTGGAAGCAGGTACCTGTGAGGTACCTGTGAAAAGTGCCAGATGTGGCAGTGGAAGGGGGGGGGGTTGCGACCAGGCGGAGCTTCCCCTATTGGGTGGAGCTCTATTTTAGTCTTAAGTGGGGTACACACGAGTAGAAAATCTGCCGAAAATTCCCGTCCGAGGTAAAATCGTACGATTTTCGGCTAGTGTGTACACAACTTTCAGCAGCCGATGCTGACATTTTCAACGAAAGAAAACGGAGGGACAAACAGCGAAATTTTTATCGTCTGTCCCCAGACGACCAATTTTCGTTTAATGTGTATGCAGTACGTCCGTGAAAAATCGGATACAAAACACCGCGCATGATCTGAAGTTGCTGACAACCCGAAAGTCTGGGAACAAATGTCCCAAAAAAAAATCGGACGAGAAATTTCGTGAACATTTATGCACTGTCATCTAAAAACGGTAATGAACGCTGAGCAAGAGAGAGAAAAATCGGAGGATATTTCGTCCGATTTCCATCAAGTGTGTACGAGCCTTTAGTGTTAAAAACAGCTGCCAATGGAGCCTAAATCCCGTGAGTCTCCATTGAGGGCGCATGTGACAAAGTGATAATGCAAGGGAGCAACTGGGAGACAGGGATAAACAGTCATTACACTATAACAGAAAATAAACCGAACGATGACCCTCACTCCAAGATCCTCAGTTTCTCTTATATTAAATGTGCAGATTTCATGACTTTTGAAAATACAACATACTTAAAAGACTTCTATGTGATTCTAGTAATTGGGTTAACAAATACAGTAAACACTTTACACAAACTACTTTGTCTGCCTTCTCCGACGTTAATGTGTAACAGAAGGAAGTACATATGATCCCTTAACCTAGCCTCAGCAGAAGGTTCCTGAAGAAGTCTGTAGAGACAAAATGTGTACTTTTTAACAGTGAGGGCTGTGCGGTACCCTCCACACAAGCCAGAGAAGCAGCTAACCAAGCACAATCTGTGCTTGGTTAGCTGCTTTGGAGGGCAGGGGAGACATTGGGGGTTCTAATGGTGCTTTTCCACTGCATGGTACGGATCGGTTTGGCGCTTTTCCACTGCATGGTACGTGTTAGAACGGTTCGGTACAATTTGGTACAGCAGTGCTTTTCCACTACATGGTACGGCTCGGTACGGCTAGCTTAAACAGTACCACCTCAGTTGGGGTTCCAAGCGGGCCGTACCGATACCATATCCCACAATCCTTTGCATGCAGCATTGATTGTTTGTCACTACTAGCCACTGATTGGTCAGAGAATCGTTGTAATCCCACCCACTTACTACTTAGTGGAAAAGCAAACCGAGCCGAGTAGAGCCTATACAGTGCTGAAAGGTGCCGACTCGTACCACGCAGTGGAAAAGCAAACTGAGCCGAGCTGGGCCAAGCAGTGCCCAGTGGAGCCGAGCCGGTGCTTGCAGTGGAAAAGTGCCATAAGAGACCTACACAAAGGAAATTGATGCCACTTCAGGTGGGAGATAACAATCCAATCTTAACTGGGTGCACGTCCAGTCCGTGAACCATGGGAGTATCGTCTTTGCAGAAAATGGTTTGACTGCACTCCAGTGTTGAACGGATAAAAGTCTTTATTTCTCCATGAATGTGACAGTACAATAGACAGAAGCCTCAAACAGCAAACGCGTTTCACGAATCAAGTTCGCCTATTCATTGCTGAGAAGTTCTAAGAGACCTCACATGTCTCCATAAAGATACGTCACCTGTCCAATGCAATCACATGGGGGAGAGTGTTAGCCCCATTGTGATAGCAATAAAATACATTAAAAAAAAAGATAAGTTAAAAAAATAAAATAATAACATTTATTAAACCCTCTCAAAAAATTAAACGTAACCCCTGTTGCCGCACACACCGCCCACAAATGCACACATGAGGAGTGCACATGTATGTAAACCACAATTGGACCACACATAGGAGGTATCGCCATGAATGTCGGGGTGAGTACAATAATTCTAGCGCCACAGCTCATGGTGATCTCTAAACTGATGAGCAGTAAAGACTTTAAAGCGTCACCTATAGAGATTTTTGGGTACCATAGCAAATCCTTTCTACCCACAGGATTGCTGAGGAAAACAGTCTGTGCCCCCCACTACTTGCTGGTACATTCCTCTGATGCAGGACTATGCTGCTGCTGAATCTTGTAGTGTGGTAAGGGTGGGAGGAAGAGACCAGGCATTAGATACTGCTGGAAATGTCAAATGCCAAAGAGACTGAGGGAGGCAGCAACACTGGATTGGAGAGGAGGTAGGAGACATGGGATGCCACAAAAAAGGGAAGAAGACTATTTTTTTCTTGCATTAAAATGGCTACCTCTCTACTTGGTTTAGGGACATAGGAAGATTTCTTTAAAGTATATGTAAACCCTAACTAGTTGACATTTAGTTTGCTAAAGCACCGTGTATGGTACAATTGCCATGGTTGTTTTTATTATATACAGTTATCACCTTTCATTGATTTTTTGGGTAGCTCCCTCCTAGGTAGAGTTGAGCTCCATCTGCTTTCCATAAGAGCTGCAGGTAAATCTATATTGTTCTCTGCCTACCAGAGAGCAGGATCTGTTAGTGAGGTCTGCTCATTGTGCTCAGTATGTGATTCATTCTATCTAGAGAGTGTTTCACACTGGTCCAATAGGGAGGCATGTTGGACAGTGGGAGGAAACCTGATGAATGGATTCATGGGCTTTTGATACAGTCCTGATGATTGGCAGAGGGAAAGTCGCCTGGGTGCATGTTGGGATACTGTATAAAAGCCAGAAGCATATGTGCTCGGGGTCTTTTGGCTGGATAGCAGAGTCCCGGAGGGAGGGGGTGGCTGCCTCCTCCTCTGTAGAGGTGCCATGTGGCCTCAGGGGGTCATCCTGAGGGCCTGAAGAGTAGCAGTGAGGAGCTGAACCCAGAGGTCCAGAGAAGCTGGCTGAGAGGAGACACACTGGAGGATCTATCTCTGCAGTATAGTGAGTAAAGAAACTCGTGCCAAAGGGCCTGACCTGAGGAGGGCCACCCCTGCTCCTAGGATAGTCAGTGGACGGGTGTCAGTTGAAAGGGGATGCTAGTGAGAGTGTCCTGGATATAAGTTATCGTTCAGCAAGTCATCTTTTCAGAGAGTAAAGAGACTTAACTCCATCTACACTTGTGGCAGTGTGGATTAACAGCCTGGCTGTTCCAAATTCTCAAGCAAAGTTCTGAAGATAGAAGTCCTCAATCCATGTGAATAGTTCAATTGGAGTATCCCACTCTTCCCTTCTCCTATCCAAATTACAAATAAACGACAAAAATCAACATCCCTAGTCTGTTCATTTGTGTGACGAGCCATAAGGAGCAAGGTGGGATCCAGGGACTTATTCCAAAGATAATTGAGTGCTGGTAACCCGGGGAGCCTGTCAAGACAATACTCAGCAGTTCCTGCAGGGGCAGGGCTACATTTTCATCTTGGTCTTGCTGATCTCCAATCTTTCAGTCACTTCCTGTCTACACATGTACTTGCTCCAGAGTTGTCTGCACATTACTGCTCTGCCCCAGCTTCCTGATAGTGACAACAGCGGACATGGCTACGCAATGTGTGTTCGCGTGGTCACTTCTGGGTGCATATGAGAGGTTGAAAACTCAGAAGCTCAGTTTGAAGATAGGACACTTCTGGTCCCTCCCCCTTGCCAAGTGCCCCCAAAGCAAGCTGCTTGCTCCTGGAGCCAGGGCCGCTGATTGTAGGGGGCCCAACCACACAGGGGGGCCCACACAGGGAGGGGGATTAGTGATGGACAACAAATACAGAAATCTTCCTCCAGCAGCTGAAAGCTGGTCTCTCTCCCTCTCCCTGCTACCAGTTTTTATCTGCTGAACAAGGTACAGTTGTCCCTCACTAATCCCCCTCCATGTGTGGGCCCCCCTCCCAGCCCTGGCTCTAATGTTATCTCTGCTCCTGAGTTTATCTCTGTAACTTTGTTTCTCTCCCTCTGTCTCTCTGATCCTGGAGCTCCAACTGCCCAGCCTATATATTTTTTCATCTCATCTTCATTTTTATTTATTAACTCAATTTTGTCTGTTTTAGATTTAGCAGGAATTATGTGAGTTATGTTGTATTTGTGCCTGCTAATAATGCTTTTATTGTAATTTTAGCTAAATATATCTTTAATATTTTCTCAGGGGGGGGGGGGGCTGTCAGGTAGTCTGTACGGGGCCCCGCGATTTCTATCAGCAGGCCTACCTGGAGCACTCCTGTGTGCTCGCTCCCGAGCTGGCTCGGTGTGTCAATGGGGCACACAGAGCGTGGCTCAGTCCTGCCCTCCCGCTCCCTCCTCACTGGCTGTGATTGACAGCAGCAGGAACCAATGGCCTCCGCTGCTGTGTCTCAGCCAATTAGGAAGGAGAAACCTTAGGAGAGCTTCAGCTCTCGTGCACATCACTGGATCAAGATGGGGCTCAGGTAAGTATTGGGGGGCTGTAGGGAGAGCTGCACAAGATTTTTACCTTCATGCATGGAATGAATGAAAGTGAGAAACCTTCACCCTTTACAACCACTTTAAACATTTCAAATGTTTTTAATTTATTGACAACAGCCTGTTAAACATCCCTACTGCATAATTCGCTATCTATGTGGGCACAAACTTACATTGCTAACTGTACATCTCCACCACATTGCACAGTGAGCAATGTGGTGGAGATGTACAGTTAGCAGGTAGGGAATTGTGCACCCTGATTAATTCATATGTATTGACAGTGCAGGGTCCAGCTACTATCTATCTCTCACAGGCAAAAAGGGGGGGGGGGAGTAGCTTGTGTATTTTGCACACCGTTTCTGTGGACACATGCAGCATAGGGGTGGCTCATCTGTACATAGTTACATAGTTACATCGGTGCAATGAGGTGTATTGAGTCACACCGTGTCCTTTTGTTCATCACACACCACCACAGTGTCATGGCCACAACGGTCTTGAAAGGGAATAAAGCTTTTTACCTCAACTCTGTGTTGGGACAGGAATGCACTGGGCAGCCCAGCACATCTAGTTTGAACAGATTCTAAGGGCCGGTCCACATCTAAATCGAACAGGAACGCAGTCCATGTTCCTGGATGATTTAGGGTATAGATCAGTTCACCCCTCACTGGAGAGGTAGTCCTATCCAGCGGGGGATCTCCAGATTGGAGACCCCGCGGGATTTACGACATCAAATCTTACACTCCGTGTGGTGTTTGAACATTGAATGGGACGTGAACTGTTATATAAACAATAACTAGCCTTTTTTTTAGTTTTTTATTCCAATTTATTTTTTACGAGTGATGTATGTTATGTATATTTGCATTTCTCATATTTCAGTATAGGTGGCGCCACTTATTATTGTACCCTCCTCCATTTTGTAGTGTTTGTATGTCACTAGTTTTTAATTTTCATTGTTATGTATGTAATTATCTTGTATTTGGACTAAGTCTAAGTGCCATTTGTGATTTTGTCGACTTATTATTTTTAAATTCATGTTATTATTGTTACTGACAGCTGGTTTGCTGTTTCCGGGAGTATTACCATGGCTTGGAACGCAGGTTTCAGTAGCCGGATATGAGTTATATCATGTCCGGCGGATAAGCCTGTGGTTTTTTCTTTCGGAACGCATCGCACATCGCCGCATTTCCTAGTGCGTCATGTCCGGAACCAGCCTCTTTTAAAGCGTGCTTGCGTCTGATGGGCTACGCCTCCGATGACGTCAATTGGGTGACAAAACGCGTAAAGCGGGACCTTACGTCGGATGACGAGCACACTAGTACCGCGGTCTTTACCATTTCCTGTTTTATGACGGTTTTTATATGGATCAGTGTAAGCGCAATACTTTAATAAACAATGATTTTGGGACGTACCTCACCATTGGAGCTTTCTTTATTCTGAGGTACTCTACGTTCAAGTTAAGCTGGGAGTCACGCGCTCTTCAACTTGCCTGTCACTACATTTGCCACCAATGCCTGACATGACAGGGTCATGCACATCTGGTAAGCAGTTCTGGAATACTCACGAGGTGATCCCTTACATCGTTATTGATTCCATTCACTGGTGTTGGATGCACTTTTTCATCATTTGAACTCTGCATTTCACCTAGTGTGGAACTATGAACTTTTTATCATTCTACCTTTTTTACTTTATATGATTTATACGCAAAAGGGGATTAAAGGGGATAAAAAGGGGATTCACTCCAGAAATAAAGAGATTATTCTCCCACTCTACAAGACTCTGGTCTGGCCACATCTGGAGTATGCTGTCCAGTTCTGGGCACCGGTCCTCAGGAAGGATGTGCTGGAACTGGAGAAAGTCCAGAGAAGGGCAACAAAAATGATTAGGGGAATGGAGGACATCAGCTATGAGGAAAGGCTACAAGCACTGAACCTATTCTCTCTGGAGAAGAGACGATTGAGGGGGGATATGATATCAATGTACAAATACTGTACTGGCGACCCTAGCATAAGGAACAAACTATTCAGAGAAAGGAGATACAATAAGACACGTGGCCACTCACTAAAACTAGAGGAAAGGCGGTTTAACCTTAAAGTGCGTAAGGGGTTCTTCACTGTAAGAGCGGTAAGGATGTGGAATTCTCTTCCACAAGCAGTTGTATCAGCAGGGAGCATTGATAGTTTCAAAAAACTATTAGATGGGCACCTTAGAGACCACAACATACAGGGGTATACAATGTACGGTTAAAAGCAAACACACACTCACATCATAGGTTGAACTGGATGGACTGATGTCTTTTTTCAACCTCACTAACTATGTAACTATATACGCGACTCAGTGTGGTGGGATTTTCTGCCCATTTATTTGATAAGGCTGAAATCACACTAAAAGTAGTGCATGCACTTTAACTTTATTGACCTAATGTTTATGGAATCACAGTAAGCCTGCAAGTGTTTTGCTTGTAGGTGTTGGTGGGCTTGTTTAAATACTACACAGGACTTCTGAAAATATTGCATACAAGTGACAAAAAGAACAGATCTAAAAATTTGTTCATGGACACAGACAGCTGACTTCTTATGAAGACCCTTCCAAGATTGGAATGTGACTAGGACTTCACCTTTGCATGAGTTTTTTGGTGCTTGGAAAGAGTCGACTTCCACAAAAAACTTTTCCCACATTCAGAACAGGGAAACGGCTTATCGCTGGCGTGGCTTTTTTGATGTCTGTTAAAAGTAATTTTGTCAATAAATTCTTTTCCACATTCCGAACATGAATACGGCTTCTCCCCAGTGTGAACTCTTTCGTGTTTGATCAGAGAGGGTTTTAAAGAAAAACATTTCCCACATTCCGAACATGCAAACGGCTTCTCTCCTGTGTGGGATCTCTGATGTTTAGTAAAATCGGCTTTCTGTATAAAACTTTTCCCGCATTCAGAACACGAGTATGGCCTTTCACCGGTGTGAATCATTCTGTGTCTGCTAAGTCTGTCTCTTCTAGAGAAACTTTTTCCACATTCGGCACACGAGAAGGGTTTCTCCCCCGTGTGAGATCGGAAATGTTTAACAAAATCGGATTTCTGCATGAAACACTTCCCGCATTCTTGACACGGGAAAGGCCTTTCCCCTGTGTGACTCATTTGGTGTCTAATCAGTCTTTCTTTTATAAGGAAAGATTTACCACATTCCACACAGGGGTATGGCTTGTCCCCAGAGTGATATTTTTCATGATTGATAAGAGTGGATTTCTGTAAAAATCGTTTCCCACACTGAGAACATGAAAAAGGCTTAACAACAACGTGGCTTTTTTGGTGTCGCTGAAGAAGATATTTATCTACGTAACACTTTCCGCATTCCTTACATGCATATGGCTTCTCCCCCGTGTGAGCTCTCTGATGTATAAGAAGGCGTGATTTAGCAGAGAAACATTTCCCGCACTCTGTACAAGGATATGGTTTCTCTCCAGTGTGAGTTCTCTGATGAACACGCAGACGAGACTTAACAGAGAAACACTTCCCACACTCTGAACATGATAACGGCTTCCCCTCTGTAGATTTTTGCTGTGCAAGAGATAACTCTTGTTCGGGGTCTAGCTTCTCCCCAGCATGAACTTTTGCATGTTTGACAAGCCCTGATTTCCAACAAAACCTTTTCCCACATCTTAAACACGAATATGGGGTCTCTCCTGTGTGAGCCCTCTGATGAACGACAAGTCGGGATTTAAAAGGAAAGCGCTTCCCACATTCCGAACATGAAAATCGCATTTCAACCGTTTGAGATTTTTGCTGCTTATCAACAGATGTCTCATGTTCAGAATTTGGCTTCTCCTCCGAGTGAACTTTTGCATGTTTGAGAAGAGTTGTTTTCCATCTAAAACATTTCCCACATTCAGAACATGTATATGGCTTCTCCCCCATGTGCGTTCTCTGGTGTGCAATAAGACGGGATTTAAAATAAAAAGATCTCCCACACTCAGGACAGGAATGTGACCCCGCTCCTACATGAGATCTTCGATGTGAGATGAAGTTTGCTCTTCGGTTGAAAGATTCTCCGCATTTCGAACAGGAAAACGACTTTTTAGGAGCATGAGTCCTCTCATGGATAAGAAGATTCCATTTTTCCCGAAAGTGTCTTCCACACTCTGAACAGGAATATGGCTTGTCTCCCGTATGAACTTTCTTATGCCTGGCAAGAGTAGATTTAATCGCAAAACGCTTTCCGCACTTTGAACACGGATACGGCTTCTCCCCAGTGTGGGTTCTGCGATGTGCGATAAGGTCTTGACTCTGGGCAAAGCATCTCCCACATTCAGAACAGGAATACGGCTTCTCCCCCGTGTGAGTCCTCAAGTGTCTAATCAGATAGGCTCTCCGGGAAAAACATTTAGCACACTCAGAACAAGAATATGGCGGTGTATGAGCCCTTTGGTCAGAGGTGGAATCAAAAGATGAGGATGCTTCACCCCCTAGAAAGGAAAAAGATAATTGTCAGGATAATTCCATAAACACTACACAGCCTGCCATGGCAAAACGGTAGCAGTTCCTGCCACAGGCTAACATTGTTTTTATTTTCTGGTTATCATTGCTCTTATATTTTTCACAGACTATCATTTGTTTTTATTGTGAAGTATATGTCTGGACAAAAGCAAAATGCATTCATGCAGTACATCTATGCAATTCATGAGCACTGCCAGATGCTTCATTCCTTTAAAAATGTGTGTGTATATATATATATATGGGCCAATATTTTCGTATATTTAAAAACATTTTTTTTTTCCTTTAAATAACAATCATGTTATATTTACCTGCTCTGTGCAAGGGTTTTGCACAGAGCTGCCCTGATCCTCCTCTTCTTGGTTCCCCCACCAGCACTCTAAGCTCCTTCTCCCCCCCCCCCCCCCCCGACACTCGTTTATGCTCACTCCCAAGCCCTGCTGTCTGTTTCCGTAAGACACACAAAATGGGGCTCGGCCCGCCCCGGCTCCCTCCTCACTGGCTGTGATCGATAGCAGCGGGAGGAGGAGGCAGAGAGCCAGGACAGCAAACAGTTACCAGTGCTGCCACTGGAAAACAGAGTTTAATAGAGGCTGATGGCGCCTGACTCCCCCACTGGGCACATACTGTCTCCCCATTACTGTCTACTGACAGAGGAGGGGGGAGAAGAAGAGATTGTTGTAGTGACTGAACAAGGAGAATCTGGGACTCTTTTCTGAAATTTGTGTTCACTACTAACCTGTGCTGGTCTGTGGAGAAATGTCTTCCCCTTTATAAGGCTCATCATCACTAACAGATGTTTCTTCTTCTTCATCATCATCTTCTTCTTCTTTCACTTCAACTTTAATCAGATTATCATCCTGAAATGACATGATACAAAACCAAATCTTATCGTTCTGTTAGTCCCACGGGGTGATTATGTGTCATTTTATTCTGCCTGGTTGGGGAGTCCTGAAATAAATACCTTTCTTGAACATCCTAAATGATTTTCATAAATTTGTTTGTGTTCTTGTTGCCCTGATGAAGGGGCTCCTTAGAGCCCTCAAAACGAGTTGGCTTATTTCTTTTAGATATACTATGATAAAATACAAAGTGGACTCCTAACAATTGGTGTGACGCTTCTTGTCTTCTAAATCACTTGGATTTGTCTGAAGCACCTTCCAGAGGCGAGGTTTTATGAATGGAACATGTTATGAATGGCCTGTAATATACACAGAGGGTCAACAACAACAACCAGCTGCTGAAGCCCATTTTTAAAGTATGATGCACTTCTTCTTTAGAATCCATCAAATTCTGTTCCCTATCCTCAATTTATTTTATTTTTTTTTATTATTTATTTATCAAAAGACATGGGCTTACAATCTCAGAATACAGCCACAAAAATAAAAACAAGGCAACTCACACACAGCTAAGGAATCAAATAATGATCATCAAATACATTCAAGTAAAGAGGGTGCAGGAGGTAAAAGATCTCTGGTACAGACACCAAGACCTTAGTTGGAATGAATTACAAAGTAAATAGTGATGGAGGTGAACCTCCATAGGAACCATACATGATTCCCATGCTGGCTGCCTGCCAAAGATTGAAACACAATGCCCTACACCCGAGAAAATGGGATTTTTGACTTGCCATGAAATCCATTTCTCTGATGTTCATTGACGGACACAGCTCCAGATCTTCTTAACCATTGTGTTATACTGCCCCCTACAGGAGTAGGACACTACGCAGAAAAAAAAGTCTGGCTACGCCTATGGGCAGTCCCAGGGGGTATACTCCCTCTCTCTGCTATAAGTACTTTTGTACTTTTAAGCAGTGTCAGAAGAATTACAACTCCACAGAGGGGTGGGTGCTGTGTCCATCAATGAACATCAGAGAAATGGATTTTACGTCATCCCATATTCTCTTTCGTTCATTGATGGACAGAGCTCCTGATCTTGTTAACCATTGGGACGTCCAAAAGCAGTAGTAAACATAAGGGGGGGGGGGGGGATGGAAAAAGAAATTCCCAAGGATAAAATATAGCCAACCAGGTAGACAGGAGCTCAACCAAAACAACTTGAGCCCACTTGAAAAGAACAATACACCCTCAAAGAGGACCAGGTCCTCTAAACCAGTGGTCCTCAACCCTGGTCCTCAGGGCCCACTAACAGGCCAGGTTTGCAAGATAATTTAAATACATCCCAGATGATATAATTTGCTGCTCAGTGATTGCAGTACTCTAGTCTGCATCTCCCCCAAGGTAATACTTAAAATCTGGCCTGTTAGTGGGCCCTGAGGACCGGAGTTGAGGACCACTGCTCTAAACAGCAGACTGCAAAACCTTGCGGCCAAAGGAAGCATCCGCAGATGATAACACATCCACTTTATAGAACTTTGTTAAAGTGTGCGCCGACGACTAGGTGGCCGCATTGCAAATCTGCGTCACTGACGCCTGATGATGGAAGGCCCAGGAAGGAGGCACTGAGCGCTGGAGTGGAGTTCACCTTGACAGGGAATGGGGGAACCTGACCCTTGATGGAATAGGCCTATATCACCGTCTGTCTGATCCATCTGGAAATGGTTGCAGAAGAAGCGGACAACCCTTTCCGAGGCCCATCCGTGAGCACAAATAGTGAGTCTGACTTCCTAAAAGACTACGCAGCTGCCAGGTACACCCTAATTGCCCAGACCACATCCAAGGCATGCAAGGCAATTTCCTTCAGATGTTTTGGCCTGGGACACAGGGAAAGCAACGCAATGTCTTCATTCAAATGAAAATCAGAGACAACCTTTGGAAGGAAAGGCGGACAGGGGCAAAGAACCACCTTATCTCTGTGAACTACCAAGTAAGGTGAATGACAGGATAAGGCCATGCAGAGGTGATAGCCACCAAAAAAAGCCACCTTCTGGGACAACGTAAGCAGAGGAATCTCCTGAAGGTTCTCAAAACGAGGCTTCAGGAGGATTGAGAAAACCAAATTGAGGTGCCAAGGCGGCAACAGAGACTGCACTGGAGAGGCCAAGTGCTTAACTCCCTGAAGAAAAGTACACACCAGGGAGTGTGTGGCCAAGGGCCATTAAAAGAAGACCGCTAAGGCCGACAGCTGGCCCTTGATAGTACTCAAGGCCAGTTTCTGCTCAAGCCCCTATTGAAGGAAGGTCAAGATCCGAACCACCGAAAAAGAGCGAGCCATGTACGATGCTAGATCTTTCTAGAAGCAGATTTCCTAGCTTTTAACCGCATTGGAATCACCGACTCAGACAAACCTCTATCCAAGCCGTCAAAGCCAGCGACTGTAAAGCAGAATGGAGGATCGGTCCTTGAGACAGCAGATCGTCCCTGAGAGGAAGCTTCCAAAGAACCTCGGCGACCAGCCGCACCAGATCGGTGTTCCAAGCCTGACGAGGCCAGTCCGAGCCACTAAAATGACCGGAATCCCTTCTGCCTTGATCCTGCATAGAATTCCTTTAATCTAGAGCTGTACCGCTTTAAAAAGCACTTCTGTCCAGGACTAAGATGTGCATGCATTTCAATTAAACAAATGTAAACTTTCATACCAAAGGCATGTAAATATGTCGCATGCAAGTTTTGCAAAATAAAATAAAAAACAAAAAAAATGTCTGTCTCAAAATGACAATATTTTAATCCATTGCTGGTTAAAGTGGGTTTAGATTTTCCGTCAGGTTTATATTGACACCTATGAGCACCTATAGGAATATTGCTTTTACTTTCTTTACATAGAAATGCTGTCACGAGGACAGGAAGTTAACCACTTTACCGCTATGTACCGGAGTACTACTGCGGCAAAGTGGCACGATCCCGTCTGACGACGTAGACCTACGTCGCCAGACTCCTCCCCCTGTAGGCGGCGGGAGTCGGGCCAGGGGAGGAGCGGCGGCGATCGCCGCTGCTCTGCCCCGATCGTCGGGGAATCCAGTTTGGAGATCCGCCCGCCTGTGTAAACAGAGCGGGCGGATCTCCTCAGTGACAGGGAGTGACAGATCGGAGTGTTCAGCATAGCTGGACATCTGATCTGTCCCTGTCTCACACAGTCACCTCCCCCCCCACACGTCAGTAAGCACCAGGCATACATTAACCCCTCCCTCCCCAATAAAATTAACCCCTTCCCTGCCAGTGTCATTTTTACATTAACAGTGCATATTTATAGCACTGATTACTGCAGTAATGTCACTGGTACCCCCAAAAGTGTCAAAAATGTCAGTCAAGGGTCCGATCTGTCCGCCGCAATGTCGCAGTCCCGCAAAAAAAAAATCGCAGATCGCCGCCATTACTCGTTAAAAAAAAAAAACACCAAAAATGACAGAAATCTTTCCCTTTGTTAGTAAACACAATAACTTTTGCGCAAACCAATCAAAATACGCTTATTGCGATTTTTTTTTTACCAAACATGGGTAGCAGAAAACAAATTGGCCAAAAATTTAAAAAAAAATTGGTTTTTACATCTTTTTTGGGGGGAATTTCATATAAAAATTTTTTAAAAATATTGTTATTTTTTCAAAATAGACGCTCTTTTTTTGTTTATAGCGCAAAAATTAAAAATCGCACAGGTGATCAAATACCACCAAAAGAAAGCTCTATTTGTGGGAAAAAAAGGACGTAAATTTCGTTTGGGTACGGCGTCGCATGACCGCGCAATTGTCAGTTAAAGTCGCACAGCGCCGAATCGCAAAAAGTGGCCCAGACTTAAGACAGCAAAATGCTCTAGTGGTAAAGTGGTTAAAGGGAATTTGCCAAATGGGGACACAACAGCAGCAAAAACACTTTGTAATCAGTGTCAGCATTTTATTACATAAGGATGGGGAGGAAGATCAGATACCAGATTTCTACTGCAACTTTTGGCAATTTATAGGCTGGTTTTGAGAACGGTAGATCATTCCTTTAATGGAAGAGCAGTGCAGTGCCCAAACAGACAAGGTCTTCAGAAGCAGAGTGTATAAAGCCTAGCATTTGCAGTTGATGGGTGTCTGACATACTCTGCATGGGTCTTGTAATGGACCCCGTCACTCAAGAAGAGTATGTCCACCGTATATGCTTCCCTTGCCTGGTACCAGCATGATCCAAGATCCCTTAGCCCACCCAGTCACTTGTCGAGACATCAGTGTAGGGTGGTAAGAAGCATAGGACTGTTTATTCAAACACAGGCACAAAGAGATATACACTCTGGGACAATGCCCCCTTCTTTGCATAATGACGCAGGGCAGGGTAAACTACATTCAGTAACATGACACCCAGGTATATTCAACTTTCCAACAGTAGACAGTGTTTAGTAAGAGCTGCTGGAGAAATCCCCCCTCCCCTCTAGCAGCTAATCTACATATACATCCAATAATAGGTTATCCTAAGGGAGACAGAAACAATAGAACAATGGGATAGAGGCACTTATTAATAACAAACCCCACCCCACCTAAAACTATCTAGCAATGGTCTATGAGAAACTCCTACAAGCAGCCTGAAATGATCAAACCAATTTATCTTTATATATTTCTTGAGGAATATTGTTCATAAATATTATTGTCCAAAGTGAAAGGGCCCCTTCATTCTTTCAACACAAACCACACATATAGAACCTAGAATAACACGAAATGCTGGGTCCGGTGTGGTTGTACTGTAAATCTGATTAGTGCAGATCCAACTGGGGTTCTCAGTCACCTTGTGCCCCTAATAGACATAGGGTGACTTACACATAGGAGGGACCGGAGGGAGCTGGACAAGGAGTTTCCTGACCTCTCTAATCTGGGTTCCACAAACCCCCCCCCCACCCAAAGTGACTCCTGTCACAGGTCTTAATCAGATTCAACCATTACCTGTATTAGTTGATAAAAACCCACGTTTTAGGTACCTGATCACTGTGTGGAGTCCTGGGATGTTCCGGTGTCAAATCCTGGGAATTAGGAGGACTTGGACATCTTTCGGGTGTATTTATGTCATAGGATCCATCTGTAGAAAACACAGCTATTGTCATGTAAGTGAAAATGATAATGTTTTTAGGAATGTACTTTCAACGTTTACAACAGCTGACCGTTCTTCTCTCTCAGCGGGGAGCGATCGCGGGTGTAAGGTGGCAATCGGAGCCGCCTCCCCTGTGCATCGGAGTCCCTGCTGCTGAGCTTCCTTCCGGGTTCACGGGCTCCGGCCGTTTGAATGGCTGAGCCATGATGACGTCACTCCTGTGCACTGGAGTCACAGTCGTGGTGCAGCACCGGCACAGCAGGAAGCCTAATTCATTACCCCAATAGTATTCCCCCATTACTGTCTACTGACAGAGGGGGGGGGGGGGAAGAGAAGAAGAGATTGTTGTAGTGACTGAACAAGGAGGATCTGGGACTCTTCTCTGGATTTACTGTTTATTCCTCACCTGTGCTGATCTCTGGAGGGATTTCATCCTCCTCCTCCTCCTTACACGGATCTTCACCCATCATATATGTCTCTTCATCCTCTTCGACTTTAACCACAACCAGGCCAAAATTCTTAATAAGACACAACAGATCATATTTCAACAAAATCAGATGTATAACTGAATGTAAAAGAAGAATCTTATTTGTTCTGATCAGCTACCTGCTCCTCCTGAGGGATCTCCTGATCTTCTTGTGTGGAGTCCCGGGAATACGGGGGACTGGGAGATCTCTCTGGGGTATTCCTGTCACTGGATCCATCTGTAGGAAACACACACACTGACTGAATACATTGTTTCTATGTCTTTATATCAGAGGATGTGTGTATCTAGGTGGATCCTCAATACAAGAAATTAATGTCTCCTGTTACCCGGTGATGTGAGGGGCGGCCGCTTCTCCATCATGACGTCCTTCTACAGATCCTTGTGTCCTCCCATATACTCCGACACTCCTCTGGTGTGTTTAAATCTGTGCATGAAATGAAGGATGATTTAAAAGTCACTGGAATATAATCAAATCCTTGCAAATTAATACCAAGACACTATTGATCCCCATCCACCCCCACCATTAATCACTTCAGCTCCGGAAGGTTTTACCCCCTTAACCACTTTGCCACTGCTCACTAGAGCTCTACTGCGGCAAAGTGGTTAGTTATCGTCAGACACTCCCCTTTCTCAGCGGCGCGCCGACGGAGGCTCGCTCCCGCTGTTTCAGTCACAGCGGCAGTCGGGCCAGGGGAGGAGCGGCGGCGATCGCCGCTGCTCTTCCCCGATTGTCGGGGAATCAAGTCTGGAGATCCACCCGCCTGTGTAAACAAAGTGGGCGGATCTCCTAAGTGACAGACAGGGTCAGATTGCAGGGTTCAGCATAGCTGAAAATGCGATCTGTCCCTGTGTCACACAGTCCCCTCCCCCCACACACGTCAGTAAGCACCAGGCATACATTAACCCCTCCCTCTCCAATAAAATTAACCCCTTCCCTGCCAGTGTCATTTTTACAGTAACAGTGCATATGTATAGCACTGATTACTGCAGTAATGTCACTGGTAACCCCAAAAGTGTCAAAAATGTCAGTCAAGGGTCCGATCTGTCCGCCGCAATGTCGCAGTCCCGCAAAAAAAAAAATCGCAGATCGCCGCCATTACTCGTTAAATAAAAAACAGCAAAAATGACAAAAATCTTTCCCTTAGTTAGTAAACGCAATAACTTTTGCGCAAACCAATCAAAATACGCTTATTGTCATTTTTTTTTTACCAAACATGGGTAGCAGAAAACAAATTGGCAAAAAATTTTAAAAAATTTTGATTTTTACATTTTTTTGGGGGGGAATTTCATATAAAAAAATATGAAAAATATTGTTATTTTTTTTAAATTTACGTTCTTTTTTTGTTTATAGTGCAAAAAGTAAAAATCGCACAGGTGATCAAATACCACCAAAAGAAAGCTCTGTTTGTGGGAAAAAAAGGACGTAAATTTCGTTTGGGTACAGCGTCGCACGACTGCGCAATTGTCAGTTAAATTTGCACAGTGCCGAATCGCAAAAAGTGGCCTGGACGTAAGACAGCAAAATCCTCCGGTGGTAAAGTGGTTAATGACCAGGTCATTTTTTTGCGATTTGGCACTGTGTTACTTTAACCGCTTCCCGGCCGTCCGCTGCCTTTTTACTGCAGCAGTGCGGCCCTCCTGCGCAAAAACCTGCAGCTAGAGGCCTCCGCCGGGGCGTTCCCAGCCCCACTCGGCAGCGGGGACTCCGATGCACGAGGCAGGCGGCTCCGATTGCTGCCTGACACCCGCGATCGCTTCCCCCAAAGAGAGAAGGACGGTCAGCTGTTGTAAACAAATACCTTTTAACCAGTTAACAATCCGCCCCTCCTGCATGAACAGACGTAGGTATACATCGGTTGCGCATCTGCAGCTAGGGGGTGAGCGCGTGCCGCCAGCAGTGCGTGTCTGCCCCCACTCAGCAGCGGAGAGACCAATGCACAGGGCAGGAGGCTCGGATTGCCGCCTCACACCCGCAATCGCTCCCCACTGAGAGAGAAGAACGGTCAGCTGTTGTCAGAGATGTATAGTAACGAAGTAGAACTACTTAAGTACTGTACTTAAGTACCGAAAGGCGGTATCTGTACTTTCCTAGAGTAGAATTTTTTTCTCCTACTTCTACTTTTACTTCACTACATTTTTTCGATGATTTCGATACTTCTACTCCGATATTTTTTTTTTGTGCTGCATCGTTACTCGTTACTTTTAAAAAAATTATCACTGCCAGAACAGTAGATGGCAGGTTGCATAGAGCTCAAAAAAATGTGTATAATGTCATTTGTAAATCAGCGCATACGAAAATAAAGGCTGTGTATAATAAAAGCTGCTATACCAAATCTTTCCAATAAAAAGAAAATATGAAACAAACAAATAAATGGTGCTACAGCGCTTAAAGTACATCAAGAAAATACTAACAAACACAGGTTAATCATTTGAATAAATCATTTGAAATAATAAAAACGATATGATGTTCAAACTTTTGACTTCTTTCTTTAATAACTACATAACACAGTACTTGTACTTCTACTTTCAGTACTTGAGTAGAATTTTTTTTTCAAAACTACTGGTACTTTTTACTTTTAGGACTTAAGTAGCAAATTTTTTGAAAAAACTACTTGCAATACTTAAGTAAAAAAAATGTTGAATACTTTAGTACTTCTACTTAAGTAACTTTTTCTGCGAGCACTTCCACTTCTACTCAAGTCACTTTTTGATCGAGCACTTGTACTTTTACTCAAGTAGAAATTTCGAGTACTTTATACAAGTCTGGCTGTTGTAAACACAGCCTACCGTTCTTCTCTCTGAAATGATCACAGAGCGCCTGTGATCCTTCTATATAGGATCACAGGTCTCTATGGTAATTTCACTAAGCCACGCCCCCATACAGTTAGAATCACTCCCCTACGTACACATTTAACCCCTTGATCACCCACAATGTTAACCCCTTCCCTGCCAGTGTCATTATTACAGTAACAGTGCATATTTTTAGCACTGATTACTGTAGTAATGTCACTGGTCCCCTCAAAAGTGTCAAAAATGTCAGTTAGGGGTCCAATCTGTCCGCCGCAATGTCGCAGTCCCACTAAAAATCGCAGATCGCAGCCATTAATAGTAAAAAGAAAAACAATAAAAATGACAAATCTTTCCCGTAGTTAGTAGACGCGATGACTTTTGTGCAAACCAATCAAAATACGCTTATTGCGATTTTTTTTTTACCAAAAATATGTAGCCGAATACAAATTGGCCTAAAAGGATGAAAATTTGTGATTTTTTTTTTTTTTTGGGGGAATGTTATATAGTAGAAAGTGAAAAATATTGTTTTTTTTTCCAGAATTGTCGCTCTTTTTTTTTGTTTATAGCGCAAAAAATAAAAATCGCACAGGTGATCAAATACCACCAGAAGAAAGCTCTGTTTGTGGGGAAAAAAGGACGTCAATTTTATTTGGGTACAGCGTCGCATGACTGCGCAATTGTCCGTTAAAGTAACGCAGTGCCGAATCGCAAAAAATGGCCTGGTCATTAAGGGGGGGGGGGTAAAACCTTCCGGTTAAAAGGCGAAGCGAGCGTAAACGATCCCTAAGACGGGGCTCGCGTTTGCGTGGCAATGTATTACGTTACGCCAGTCGATACATTTGAAATAGGCCGCCAACGCATCTCATCGCACCAAACACAGCAGCTGACCCTTTTTTTGCAAACGAAATGCACTATTGTACGATGTGGCGCGTTGCGGCGCAGGTGTGTCGTCTGTCTTAGTGCGTCGGGACGCCATTTAAAATAAATGGCGTGGCAGCACCCCTATTCACGTATTGTGCGTTACAGAAACGCGTGCTTTATGGCGTTGCAGAGACGTGAAGCTGGCCGTTCTGGCTTTTCGGAGAATACCCCACCCCCAGTCCCAGAAATAAGGACCAGCTAATGTTCTCCACATCAGAGGACTTGCAGGAAGATGAGGATTTTTTGAGGTGACACCATCCCCCCATCCAGTCCACACAGAGTGCTGGGACCCCCTTCTCTCATAATAAGCATACATTATTACCTCCTCCTCACTGGGCACACACTCTCCAGCCTCACAGCCCCTCCGGGAAATTTCTTTATCTAGAAAAATTCCTTTCTCAAGGTTTTCCGGGCTCCAACAAAATGGCCGACGTCTCCCTGTACCGAGGACACTTCCTCCCCTCACACGGCAGATGTTCGCCCTCTAGTGGTGGCTCAGGCTCCAAACAGCTCTCTACTGCCCAGTCACACAATTTTTGTATAGTTTTTAATAAGAATACAACAAATAAACAGAATTTTATTCATAAATAATATATTTATTGTGACTGGATTACTATATTGGGTTCTGTGGCTCTTGAATGTTGATATTCATTAGGCCTCATGCATGCAATGCGCTTTGGAGCGCTTTCCTCCTGACAGGAGCGATGTTAGCATTAAAAATGCGTTTTTCAGACCCGTTCCGGTGGCTGACGCGTTTGGGCGTTCATTCATTTCATTGGCCGGGATAATAATTTATTGTGGCCTTTGAAATTAATGAATGCGCAAGCGGATTTGGCCCGTTTAACTACTTCAATACCGGGCACTTTCACCGCAGGCCAATTTGAATGAAAATTGCGCAGTCGTGCAACGCTGTACCCAAATGACATTTTTTTTCACACAAATAGAGATTTCTTTTGGCGGTATATAATCACTATGGGGGTTATTATTTATTTTTGCTAAACAAACGAAAAAAGAACATTTTGAAAAAGAAAAAAAAAAAAAAAGCCTTTTTTTTTTTCCTCTGTTATAAAATTTAGCACATAAGGAATTTTTCTCCTTCATTGATGAGCACTGATGAGGTGGCAATGATGGGCACTAATGAGGTGGCACTAATGAGGTAGCACTGATGGGCACTGATGAGGTGGCACTAATGAGATGGCACTGATGGGCACTAATGAGGTGGCACTGATGGGCACTGATGAAGTGGCACTAATGAGGAGGCAGTCTGCCGATTCAGTGAGTCACCTGACTCTGATGCGATTAGCGATGTTGCTTGGGGTACCCCTGGTGTAACGAGCAGCGTCTGTCCCACCTGGGACATGGGCACTAATAGGCAGCACAGGTAGCCGTCATTGATGGGTAGCACTGATAGGGGGCACTAATAGGCACTGGTAGGCAGCACAGATGGACACTAATAGGCAGCACTGATGAGGTGGCACTAATGAGGAGGCACTGATGGGCACTAATAGGCAGCACAGGTGGCCGGCATTGATAGGTAGCACTGGTAGGGAGCACTAATAGGCACTGGTAGGCAGCACAGATGGACACTGATAGGCAGCACTGATGGGGCTGCACTGATGGACACTGACAGGAAGCACTGGTAGGGGGCACTAATAGGCACTGGTAGGCAGCACAGATGGACACTGACAGGCAGCACTGATGAGGTGGGACTAATGAGGCGGCACTGATGAGGAGGCACTGATGGGCACTGATAGGCAGCACTGATGGGGCTGCACTGATGGACACTGATAGGAAGCACTGGTAGGGGGCACTAATAGGCACTGATAGGCACCACAGATGGACACTGACAGGCAGCACTGATGAGGTGGCACTAATGGGCACTGATAGGCAGCACAGGTGGCCGGCATTGATAGGTAGCACTGTTAGGGAGCACTAATAGCCACTGGTAGGCACCACAGATGGACACTCATAGGCAGCACTGATGGGGCTGCACTGATGGACACTGATAGGCAGCACTGGTAGGGGGCACTAATAGGCACTGGTAGGCACCACAGATGGACACTGATAGGCAGCACTGATGGGGCAGCACTGATGGACAGTCCGACACTGATAGGTAGAACTGGTTGGGAGCACTAATAGGCACTTGTAGGCAGCACAGATGGACACTGACAGGCAGCACTGATGAGGTGGCACTAATGAGGCGGCACTGATGAGGAGGCACTGATGGGCACTGATAGGCAGCACAGGTGGCCGGCTTTGATAGGTAGCACTGGTAGGGAGCACTAATAGGTACCACAGATGGACACTGATAGGCAGCACTGATGGGGCTGCACTGATGGACACTGATAGGCAGCACTGGTAAGGGGCACTGATAGGCACCACAGATGGACGCTGATAGGCAGCACTGATGGACACTGATAGGTAGCACTGGTTGGGAGCACTAATAGGCACTGGTAGGCAGCACATATGGACACTGACAGGCAGCACTGATGAGGTGGCACTGATGAGGAGGCACTGATGGGCACTGATAGGCAGCACAGGTGGCCAGCGTTGATAGGTAGCACTGTTAGGGAGCACTAATAGGCACTGGTAGGCAGCACAAATGGACACTCATAGGCAGCACTGATGGGGCTGCACTGATGGACACTGATAGGCAGCACTGGTAGGGGGAACTAATAGGCACTGGTAGGCAGCACTGATGACCAGCGCCCTGATTATCTGTGTACATGTCTTGATGCTACAAAAGTGACAGCGCTGTACGCAAATATTCACGCAATCTCTGCTTAAAGAGGAAGTACAGTCTGTTGTTTTTTTTTTTTCTTTTGTCTTACCTGGAAAGTAAAAGCATAATGTGCTAGTATGCATCGCATGCTAGCACATTATGTGAAACTTACCTTCAAACAAAGCCTTAGTCATCCCCGCTGGAGGCCGCATCCAGCTGTGCTACTGACTGGAGCCGTGTGACGCCACTCCCGCGCATGTCTGCGGGAGCTGCCAGTCACAGAAATGGCGCATGCGGCCGTTCCTTCAGAGCGCATGCGCCGATGATGATGTCACCAGCGCAGTATACAGTATATATCTCCTAAACGGTGCAAGTTTAGGAGATGTTTACAGTACCTATAGGTAAGCCTTATTATAGGATTAAATCGATCCGCCGATCCCCGCTGAGCAGGCGGATGACAGATCCATCTCCGCTCTGTGTGCGGAGATGGAGCTGCCAGATCCCAGCTGTCCTCTATAGCAGGCGTGCCCCCTTTCAATGCAGAGTGACCGCAGCGTGCCCCCATTCAATGCAGAGTGACGATCGCCGTGCTGCGCGCCCTCGCGAACGGGCAAGAGCGGCTTTTTTGGGGCGCCGTCATACGACGTCCTCCCAGAACGAGAGCCGCACCGCTCCGCCATCATTTGACTTTTAACTTTGGGGGTACCTAGTTTTACTTCCCTAGGCAATCCAAACAGAAGTTCACCCCCCCTTTTTGCCCACAGTCTTCTGCAACACATCACAGGTCCCAGGCGGCTGGCGGCCATCTATACTAGACATGGATCCAAAGACGGGCGATGAACCGGCCCGGATGAGTACAGCGCTAGATCCCTGGACAGGTAAGCGTCCTACAGTATTTGTAGCTGCTGACTTTTCGTTTTTTCGTTGGGGACGACGACGACTGAAGGTCCTCTTTAATTCACACAACTCATTTAACCACTTAAGCCCCGGAGGATTTTCCTGCTAAAAGACCAGGGGGTATTTTGCGATTCGGCACTGCGTGACTTTAACGGACAATTGCGCGGTCGTGTGACGCTGTACCTAAACGAATTTGACATCCTTTTTTTCCCACAAACAGAACTTTCTTTTGGTGGTATTTGATCACCTGTGCGATTTTTTGATCACGCGCTATAAACAAAAAAAGAGCGACAATTTTGCAAAAATAGCAATATTTTTCACATTTTTTTTATATGAAATTCCCCCCCCCAAAAAAAATTTAAAAATCAAAATTTTTTAACATTTTCGGCCAATTTGTTTTATCCTACCTATGTTTGGTAAAAAAAAATCGCAAAAAGCGTATTTTTATTGGTTTGCGCAAAAGTTATCGCGTTTACTAACAAAGGGAAAGATTTTTGTCATTTTTGTTGTTTTTTTTTAACGCGTAATGGCGGCGATCTGCGATTTTTTTTGCGGTACTGCGACATTGCGGCGGACAGATCGGACCCTTGACTGACATTTTTTACACTTTTGGGGTTACCAGTGACATTTCTACAGTAATCAGTGCTATACATATGCACTGTTACTGTAAAAATACACTGGTAGTGAAGGGGTTAACTTTATTTGGGAGGGAGGGGCTGTGTGTGTCCCTAGGGGGCGTGCTTTCTACTGTGATTGGCTGTGGCTTGAGGTGTAAGGACACTGATCAACGGATCTACATAGTATATCCGTGTGATCAGTGTCTTTACACCGAGGAGAATGACAGGTGGCTTGTTTACACAAGCTGCCTGACTTTCTCCCTCTCCCCCGCCGATCGCCGGGGGAGAGGGACCGGCGGAAATCGGGTCCGCTGGTCACACGCGCGGGGGGGTCCGTGACCGCGCGGGAGCGGGAGCGCGCCTCCGCGGGCGCACGCTCGCTCCCCAGACCCTCCCAGGCTAGTGACGTTAATTAACGTCACTCTGCCTGGCAGGGGCTGACTGCCGCAGTAAATCTACTTGCGGCGGTCGGCAAGCGGTTAAAGCATAACCTTGGGAATTGCAATACTTTTAAAAATATGCTAGTTTATAAAGGGGGTTAGGTCCAAAGAGATGTATGCCACCTTGTGGAGTTGTTGCTTTTTTTATTACTACTTACATTTTTTCTGTTCCTTTCAGAGCGCCGGGAGTAGAACAATGCACTCTGCCCACCCTTCTCTTCTGTTGTCTATTCACAGAATACTTTATTTTGGTCACATAATATGAAGTTCAATGTCAGAGTAACAGAAGTATAGCAATAGCTATACTCCCTGTGCTCAGTAAAAATGTAAATAGTAGAGATAAGCCAATGAGGTAGCTTATACCTTGTTGGACCTAACATTTTACTCTATAAGCAAGTACATTTTTCAAAACGAACCATTAATTCCTTCAAATAGAGGACCCACTTCATCGCCTATTTGGGAACTTCATCCCTTCTGACCTGAACACCAGCAAACTTGCTGCATACCTGGATAAGCATCTGATATAGATTTTCAGGAGGAGCCGCACACCCTTTTTTGAGTGGGGTTCCCCTGAAAATGTATATCAGAAGCTTATCCCTGGGTTAACCAGGGGAGAACTCTCAAATTAAACATAGAAACATAGAATGTGTCGGCAGATAAGAACCATTTGGCCCATCTAGTCTGCCCAATATATCTGAATCCTATGAATAGTCCCTGGCCCTATCTTATATGAAGGATAGCCTTATGCCTATCCCATGCATGCTTAACCACTTTACGACCGCTCACAGTAATATTACTGCGGCAAAGTGGCTCGTTATCGTCTGACGACGTAGTACTACGTCGTCAGACACTCCCCCTTCTGGGCGGCGCTTGCGCGCCGCCGGAGGCTCGCTCCTGCTGTTTTCATTCACAGCGGGAGTCGGGCCAGGGGAGGAGCGGCGGCGATCGCCGCTGCTCTTACCCGATCGTCGGGGATCGAGTCTGGAGATCCGCCCGCTGTGTGTAAACACAGCGGGCGGATCTCCATAGTGACAGGGAGTGACAGATCGGACTGTTCAGCATAGCTGGACATCCGATCTGTCCCTGTGTCACTCAGTCACCTCCCCCCCCCACACGTCAGTAAGCACCAGGCATACATTAACCCCTCCCTCTCCAATAAAATTAACCCCTTCCCTGCCAGTGTCATTTTTACAGTAACAGTGCATATATATAGCACTGATTACTGTAGAAATGTCACTGGTACCCCCAAAAGTGTCAAAAATGTCAGTCAAGGGTCCGATCTGTCCGCCGCAATGTCGCAGTCCCGCCAAAAAAATCGCAGATCGCCGCCATTACGCGTTAAAAAAAAAAAAAAACACCAAAAATGACAGAAATCTTTCCCTTTGTTAGTAAACGCAATAACTTTTGCGCAAACCAATCAAAATACGCTTATTGCGATTTTTTTTTTTACCAAACATAGGTAGCAGAAAACAAATTGGCAAAAAATTTTTTAAAAAATTGGTTTTTACATCTTTTTTGGGGGGAATTTCATATAAAAAAATGTTAAAAATACTGTTATTTTTTTAAAATAAACGCTTTTTTTTTGTTTATAGCGCAAAAAGTAAAAATCGCACAGGTGATCAAATACCACCAAAAGAAAGCTCTGTTTGTGGGAAAAAAAGGACGTAAATTTCGTTTGGGCACGGCGTCGCACGACCGCGCAATTGTCAGTTGAAGTCGCACAGCGCCGAATCGCAAAAAGCGGCCTGGACGGAAGACAGCAAAATCCTCCGGTGGTAAAGTGGTTAAACTCCTTCACTGTATTTGCAGCTACCACTTCTGCAGGAAGGTTATTCCATGCATCCACTACTCTCTCAGTAAAGTAATACTTCCTCATATTACTTTTAAACCTTTGCCCCTCTAATTTAAAACTGTGTCCTCTTGTGGTAGTTTTTCTTCTTTTAAATATGCTCTCCTCCTTTACCGAGTTGATTCCCTTTATGTATTTAAAAGTTTCTATCATATCCCCTCTGTCTCTTCTTTCTTCCAAGCTATACATGTTAAGGTCCTTTAACCTTTCCTGGTAAGTTTTTTCCTGTAATCCATGTACTAGTTTAGTAGCTCTTCTCTGAACTCTCTCTAGAGTATCTATATCCTTCTGGAGATATGGCCTCCAGTACTGCGCACAATACTCCAAGTGAGGTCTCACCAGTGTTCTGTACAGCGGCATAAGCACTTCCCTCTTTCTACTGCTTATACCTCTCCCTATACATCCAAGCATTCTGCTGGCATTTCAAAGAACAAAGGTCTTGTTCCAACTGGGTCACTCGCTTATCAGATCAATGGTAGAACTAGTCGTCAACATGCCTATTGGGTGGCTTTGTGGTAGAGCTCATAGTTTGGTAGCTACACAATTCAGTTACAATACCGGCTTTCATAACCATTGAAGTGCAATAAAGTCTATTTAAAAGACGAATCAGACAATCCCAAACAAGCCTTTGAAGCTCACAAGGCAGGAAGGCTGACACTTGACAAATGTAAGAAATTAAGCCTCATCCAGTGGTATAACTAGAACCTTAAGGGACCCATAACAAGAACCCATGAAGGGCCCCCGTGACCGCCATCCTGGGCCCTTCCCTCCAAGCCCGGTGGCATTATACAAGGAAGGTTTGATCTGGATCTCCCATCAGAGTGGTAGCCTCCATCCCAAATTTCGTACAAACAGGAAATGCATTTGCCCGGGGGACTTGAACCACTTAAGCCCCGGAAGATTTTACCCCCTTCCTGACCAGGGCCTATTTTGCGATTCGGCACTGCGTGACTTTAACGGACAATTGCGCGGCCGCGCGACGCTGTACCCAAATGAATTTGACGTCCTTTTTTCCCCACAAACAGAGCTTTCTTTTGGTGGTATTTGATCACCTGTGCGATTTTTTGATCGCGCGCTATAAACAAAAAAAAAGAGCGACAATTTTGCAAAAATAATATTTTTCACATTTTTTTATATGAAATTCCCCAAAAAAATGTAAAAATCAAAATTTTTTAACATTTTAGGCCAATTTGTTTTCTGCTACCTATGTTTGGTAAAAAAAAAATCACAAAAAGCGTATTTTGATTGGTTTGCGCAAATGTTATTGCGTTTACTAACTAAGGACAAGATTTTTGTCATTTTTAATGTTTTTCTTTTTAACGAGTAATGGCGGCGATCTGCAATTTTTTTTGCGGGACTGCGAAATTGCGGCGGACAGATCGGACCCTTGACTGACATTTTTGACACTTTTGGGGGTACCAGTGACATTACTACAGTAATCAGTGCTATACATATGCAATGTTACTGTAAAAATGACACTGGCAGAGGAGGGGTTAACTTTATTGGAGAAGGAGGGGTTAAGTGTGTCTCTAGGGGCGTGCTTCTAACTGTTATGGGATGTGGCTTGTGGTGTAACAACAGAGATATATGATCCTACATAGCAGGATCGTATGATCTCTGCTGTTACACAGGGGAGACTGACAGGCGGCTTTGTTTACATTAGCCGCCTGCCTTTCTCCCGGTGTAACCGACGATCGCGAGTGACCGGCGGACATCGGGTCCACCAGGCACACGCGCGGAGGTGTCCGTGAGCGCGCCTCCGGTGGCGCGCGCTCGCTACCTAGAGCCTCACAGGCGAGCGACGTAGCCCTACGCCGCTTTGCCTGTGAGGGGCTGACTGCCGCAGTAAATATACTGTGGGCGGTCGGCAGGTGGTTAATTGAGGCTACACACTCAAAAAACAACATGGTGCAGTGTTATACCAATAGTGAAAATGTTTTATTAAAACAGCCATATGGATAATAATCACATTCAGTAAAACCATGTTGGACTGATCAGTAGTAAAATACATGTACAATGTGTACAATATAAAATAGGGTATACAAGTAATAGCATCAACATTGTGAGCACATACAAGCATGTACAAAAGACACGATAAAATATAGCACCCTTATACTAAATATAATTCACTTCCTCAGGAGTAGGTGTACATCATGAATCTATAAGGTAAATGATATGTGTGTGCACATATGGAGTGTCAAATAAAGGACAGAACAAACATGAAGGCTCCATACTTACTGGATCAGTCTTAGCATGGGAGCACTCCAAGCCCGGTGGCAGAACGTCAGGGCCCGGTCGCAAGTGCGACCTTTGTGACCCTGGTAGTTCCGTCATTGGTGTCAGTCATTTTTTTTTTTTTTAATATTATTTTGTATTATTTAGTATTTTTCTTTTTTACAATTATTATTTTTTACAATTTTTTAACCACGGCGGTGGTCAGCCCCTCACAGGCAAAGCGACGTAGGGCTACGTCGCTAGCCTGTGAGGCTCTAGGGAGCGAGCGCGCGCCGCCAGAGGCGCGCTCCCGCGCGGTCACATGCTCTCCCGCGCGCGCGATCGTCCGTTACACCGGGAGAAAGGCAGGCGGCTAATGTAAACACAGCCGCCTGTCAGTCTCCCCTGTGTAACAGCAGAGATCATACGATCCTGCTATGTAGGATCATATATCTCTGTTCTTACACATCAAGCCACAGCCAATCACAGTTAGAAACACGCCCCTAGGGACACACATAACCCCTCCCTCTCAAAAAAAAGTTAACCCCTTCACTGCCAGTGTCATTTTTACAGTAACAGTGCATATGTATAGCGCTGATTACTGTAGAAATGTCACTGGTAACCCCAAAAGTGTCAAAAATGTCAGTCAAGGGTCCGATCTGTCCGCCGCAATGTCGCAGTCCCGCAAAAAAAAAAAAATCGCAGATCACCGCCATTACGCGTTAAAAAAAAAACAACAAAAATGACAAAAATCTTTCCCTTTGTTAGTAAACGCAATAATTTTTGCGCAAACCAATCAAAATAAGCTTTTTGCGATTTTTTTTTTACCAAACATATGGTAAAAAAACAAATTGGCCTAAAATGTTAAAAAATTTTGATTTTTACATTTTTTTGTGGGGAATTTCATATAAAAAAAATGTGAAAAATATTGTTATTTTTGCAAAATTGACGCTAATTTTTTTGTTTATAGCGCATGATCAAAAAATCGCACAGGTGATCAAATACCACCAAAAGAAAGCTCTGTTTGTGGGGAAAAAAAGGACATCAAATTCGTTTAGGTACAGCGTCGCACGACCGCGCAATTGTCCGTTAAAATCACGCAGTGCCGAATCGCAAAATAGGCCCTGGTCAGGAAGGGGGTAAAATTTTCCGGGGCTTAAGTGGTTAAGAGCCCCATTCAGGAGCTTTAGTGAAATATCAGTGGTCTAAACAGACCTCTGATGTTCCACCTTTGAGACAGAGAAAGGGGATTGAGGACACAGCCCCCAATCTCCTTCTTTGCAGCCTTAGCTGCACAGAATGAATGGACAGGAATAGCTCTGTATTGCCTGCGGTTCTGGGCCACATGCGGCCCCCTGGCCACAGGTTGGACATGCCTGGTGTAAAGGCAGGCGTCCCAATACAATTGGTAATATAGTGTAAATGATTTGGGTGGAATATGAGACCACTAGGCTGGGGCAAAAAGTTATTTACAGAGTTGCTAAACTGATTTGATCTGAAGCCGTGTGGTCAAGCAGGAGTGAATTGATATTATTGGTCTGCGTCTTTTTACCTTGTGTCTAGCAAGAAAAATGTATGTTCCTATGTTGCTCGCAGTCTCTGCTGTAATTCATCCCAAAGGTGTTCTATCGGGTTGAGGTCAGGCCAGTCAAGTTCCTCCACCCCAAACTCGCTCATCCATGTCTGTATGAATCTTGCTTTGTGCACTGGTCCAAATCGTTTGGAGGAGGCGGGGATTATGGTACGGGGTTGTTTTTCCAGGGTTTGGGCTTGGCAGGTCAGGAACTGATGTGGACAAGAAGGCCTTGCTCGCAGTCATCGGCTCTAATTCATCCCAAAGGAATTTTATCAGGTTGAGGTCAGGACTCTGTGCAGACCAGTCAAGTTCCTCCACCCCAGACTCACTCATCCATGTCTTTATGGACCTTGCTTTGTGCACTGGTCCAAATCATTTGGTGGAGGGGGGATTATAGTACGGGGTTGTTTTTCAGGGGTTAGGCTTGGCCCCTTAATTCCAGTGACATTAGTACCAAGACATTTTGGACAATTTCATGCTCCCAACTTTGTCCTGACCTCAACTCGATAGAACACCTTTGGGATGAATTAGAGCGGAGACTACTAGCCAAGCCTTCTCATCAAACATCATTGCCTGACCTCACAAATGCGCTTCTGGAAGAATGGTCAAACATTCCCATAGACACACTCCTAAACCTTGTGGACAGCCTTCCTAGAAGAGTTGAAGCTGTTATAGCTGCAAAGAGTGGGCCAACTCAATACTGAACCCTACGGA
Organism: Pelophylax lessonae; assembly: GCF_965119305.1. Classification (NCBI taxonomy): domain Eukaryota; kingdom Metazoa; phylum Chordata; class Amphibia; order Anura; family Ranidae; genus Pelophylax; species Pelophylax lessonae. Next base: position 245,749,582 of record NC_138776.1, read on the forward strand.
CTAAGACTGGGATGCCATTAAAGTTCATGTGCTTGTAAAGGCAGGCGTCCCAATACTTTTGACAATATAGTGTAAATGATTTGGGTGGAGTATGAGACAACTAGGCTGGGATGAAAAGTTATTTACAGAGTTGATGTGAAGCTGTGTGGTCAAGGAGGAGTAAAAGTAAACGGAGGCCCTGAATTTGTATATAAATTAAACAGGGAAATATCAGCTTTATTCAGTGCATACATTCAGCAGATTTATTTTAATTATTTATTGTACTGTTGTAAACCAGGCCCCACGATATGTAGAGAAAATACAGTAGATGTAAGTAACTTGTCTTTGTGATACAAGGACCTCATCACCTGTGGGTTCCTAGATGTGACTTAAGGGTAGATTTGTGCGAAAACCGCTTCCCACATTCCGAACACGAATATGGTTGATCGCCTGTGTGGATTCTCTCGTGGATAATCAGATCCGATTTATTGATGAAACCTCTCCCGCACTCAGAACACGAATACGGGCGTTCACCAGTGTGAACCTTCCTGTGTCTAATAAGATCCGAGCTCTGTGCGAAGCTTCTCCCGCACTCAGCACAAGTATACGGTCGGTCGCCAGTGTGAACTCTATGATGCGTGACGAGGCGGTATCTGTCAGCGAAACATTTCCCACACTCTGAACATGAAAACGGCTTCTCGCCCGTGTGAACCTTCTCATGCGTGTTGAGATAGGATTTCCGGGAAAAACATTTGCCACATTCAGAACACGAGTGCGGCTTCTCCCCAGAGTGAACTTTTTCGTGCGTGTTAAGGTAGTGTTTCCGAGCGAAACTCTTTCCACATTCAAGACATGAATACGGCTTCTCTCCCGTGTGAGTTCTTTGATGGCGGACGATATCCGATTTTTGGACAAAACTTTTTCCGCATTCGGAGCATGAAAACGGTTTGTCACTGTTGTGTCTTGTTTGATGTCTGCGAAGAAGGCATTTCTGCCGGAAACTTTTCCCGCATTCAGAACATGAGAAGGGTTTTTCTGCTGAGTGGGTCCTCTGGTGTTTGATAAGCTTGGCTCTCACTGTAAAGTTCTTCTCACACTCCATACATGAGAATGTTCGATCCCCATCAGCCCTTTTATGATTGCTCAGAGGAGGGGAGTGACTAGGACAATTCTTGGCTTGGGCAGAGGGATCAAATGACAGATCTTCCCCGTGAAGTCCTGAATGAAGGGTTGGGGTAACAACGTCTTCTTCTTCTGAAGACTCAAATGAGACATCATAATCTTCTATTTCGCCATCTGGAGAGATTGCAAGTGGTCTCTCGGTGCTATACCCTCTGTAGCGTCCATCTAGATTAAGAAATAAGGCAGTAAAACAGGAGTAAAGAGAGGCCCGGAGTAAAGGAGAGAAGAGACATGGACGGAGGGCCGGCATGACAGGGGTTAAAGGGGTTTGGGGCAAGGAGGAGTTTTTAGCCCAGTACTATAGTAAATATAAATGTTGGGACATTTAATTGGTGTTTTGGCCAGGAAGGGGTGGAGCTACAGGGAGAGGTCAAGCTAGGGGCCTCAGGAAGTCTTCAGTCGGAGGAAAGCTGAACTGGAGAATATTTCCCACCCTCCCTCCCATTTTCTTGTTTTTTCTGACTTTTGGTTTTGTGGTCCGCTGCCCTTGTTTTTGTTTTAACAGTGGCTTTCTTCTTTTGGGGTGTTTCTTTGTCATGGCAGCAATGGGGGTACAAGGTCCTGGTAGGTTAGTATGGTGCAAACTTCTACTTGGTAGGGACCTGTCTGAGGTACGGCTCCCTGATGGTGCAAATTTATACTTGGTAGGGACCCGCCTGAGGTACGGCTCCCAGATGGTGCAAACTTATACTTGGTAGGGACCCGTCTGGGGTACGGCTCCCAGATGGTGCAAACTTATACTTGGTAGGGACCCGTCTGAGGTACGGCTCCCAGATGGTGCAAACTTATACTTGGTAGGGACCCGTCTGAGGTACGGCTCCCAGATGGTGCAAACTTATACTTGGTAGGGACCCGTCTGGGGTACGGCTCCCAGATGGTGCAAACTTATACTTGGTAGGGACCCGTCTGAGGTACGGCTCCCAGATGGTGCAAACTTATACTTGGTAGGGACCCGTCTGGGGTACGGCTCCCAGATGGTGCAAACCTATACTTGGTAGGGACCCGTCTGAGGTACGGCTCCCAGATGGTGCAAACTTATACTTGGTAGGGACCCGTCTGGGGTACGGCTCCCAGATGGTGCAAACTTATACTTGGTAGGGACCCATCTGAGGTACGGCTCCCAGATGGTGCAAACTTATACTTGGTAGGGACCCGTCTGAGGTACGGCTCCCTGATGGTGCAAACTTATACTTGGTAGGGACCCGTCTGAGGTACGGCTCCCAGATGGTGCAAACTTATACTTGGTAGGGACCCGTCTGGGGTACGGCTCCCAGATGGTGCAAACTTATACTTGGTAGGGACCCGTCTGGGGTACGGCTCCCAGATGGTGCAAACTTCTACTTGGTAGGGACCCGTCTGAGGTACGGCTCCCAGATGGTGCAAACTTATACTTGGTAGGGACCCGCCTGAGGTACGGCTCCCAGATGGTGCAAACTTATACTTGGTAGGGACCTGTCTGAGGTACGGCTCCCAGATGGTGCAAACTTATACTTGGTAGGGACCCCGTCTGAGGTGCGGCTCCCTGATGGTGCAAACTTATACTTGGTAGGGACCCGTCTGGGGTACGGCTCCCAGATGGTGCAAACTTATACTTGGTAGGGACCCGTCTGAGGTACGCCTCCCAGATGGTGCAAACTTATACTTGGTAGGGACCCGTCTGAGGTACGGCTCCCTGATGGTGCAAACTTATACTTGGTAGGGACCCGTCTGAGGTACGCCTCCCAGATGGTGCAAACTTATACTTGGTAGGGACCCGTCTGAGGTACGGCTCCCTGATGGTGCAAACTTATACTTGGTAGGGACCCGTCTGAGGTACGGCTCCCAGATGGTGCAAACTTATACTTGGTAGGGACCTGTCTGAGGTACGGCTCCCTGATGGTGCAAACTTATACTTGGTAGGGACCCGTCTGAGGTACGCCTCCCAGATGGTGCAAACTTATACTTGGTAGGGACCCGTCTGAGGTACGGCTCCCTGATGGTGCAAACTTATACTTGGTAGGGACCCGTCTGGGGTACGGCTCCCAGATGGTGCAAACTTATACTTGGTAGGGACCCGTCTGAGGTACGGCTCCCAGTAGTTGGTATATTGGTACCTGCGACTCGTTGTCTCCAAGCCGGTGCTGTGGCGGCTGGAGGCCTAATTAAGTCGGACGAAGGTACCTCCTTCTTTGATGCCTACCGGGACCTTTGAGGCTCCAGTAAAAAACTGGGTTTAACGTGTTATTTACCTGTTATGTATACAGTTTGCTAATAAAAGGCTGCTATGGCCATTTAACTCCAACCTGTGGTCATGTGGTTATTTATAATGGTGGAGGAGAGTGATGGTCATTGCAGAATGGAGACAAATCGTCTTTAATCCCCTAGTTAAGAGAGTCCCTTTATTTATTTTACATATTTAAAGTAGTGATCAACCGATATCGTTTTTTTGTTGCAGATACCGATTTTCTGGCCATTGAATTTCGGTATCGGCCGTTATGGGCTGATATTTTTGTACATTTAAAACATTTTTTTTTTTTTTTTAATCACTTGACAAGTAACTGGGCAACACAGTTGTGTAGTGGTTAGCACTTTCACCTAGCAGCAAGAGGGTCACTGGTTCAAATCCCAACCACGACACTACCTGCCTGGAGTTTGCATGTTCTCCCTGTGCCTGCGTGGGTTTCCTCCGGATACTCCGGTTTCCTCCCACACTCCAAAGACATGCTGGTAGGTTAATTGGATCCTGTATAAAAAAATTGGCCCTACAGTGTATGTATATGAGTTAGGGACCTTAGATTGTACGCTCCTTGAGGGCAGGGACTGATGTGAATGTACAATGTATATGTAAAGTGCTGCGTAAATTGACAGCGCTAAATAAGTACCTGAAAAAATAATAATAATAATAAGTACTGTTGTGGAGGGATCTGGGGGTCTAAAAGACCCCAAACTCCTCCTCTGCACTTAAAAGCATTCAAAACGCCAAGTTTGGCTGTTTTGAATGCTGTCATTTTTTGGAATCTGGCGCCGAGTACCCAGAAGTGAAGTCATGAATGCGTGATGTCATGAAAGCCAAATGCAGCTTTGATCAGGTCTTCGGCGGCCATGCAGGCTGGTTGCCCAGGTCTCCCGGTGGAACAGGAGACCCAGATGAGCCACTGGCCACTGAGCCATTGCCGATAATCGGTCGATCCCTAATTTTAAGATGGCATTTCTCCATAGCACTTGGCAGAGAATAATGAATTACCATCTCCTTGCATCAAAGGAAATTTGTAGCATGGGGTTCATGTCAACCCTAGCAATAGGGGTAATTTACAAAATTGACTGTTTAGACCCCTTTCCCACTGATGCACTTTTGCTGCACTGTAACGTGCCTTTCCATGGGACAAAAGTGCATCAAAATTATTTCCCTTTAAAGCCTACAAGACTTTTCACATCGCTGCGCTGCAGTTTAAAAAGTCCTGCATGCTGCATCTTTGGTGCACCTTCCATTTAAGTCAAAGGGATTCACACCCAGGGTTCGTTTCTAGGGGCAGAAATTAGCTGGTTGTTAAAGCGGAGTTCCGGCCACAAAATCGACCTAATCGATTTTGTGGCCATCCACTTGCTCTTCTTCACCTGAAAAGGAATTGGATAGTTAGGATTATTTATTTTTTTTTACTTACCTTGTAATTGTAGAAAGAAATACTCACCTATTTTCCACTTCCTCCCTCTGTGGCTGTGGCCCGCGCCGTCACTTCCGGTTTGCAATGATTCCTGGGAGCTGACCGTCATCGCTCCCAGGAATCAATGCGACGGCACCGGCCCCGCTCGTCACTGCTAAACAGTTCTGGGCATGCCCAGAAGCTGTGTAGGAATGTGGCGCCCCACCAGAAGTTACGAGAGGGGCCGGTGCGGCGCATTCTGGGAGAAGAAGACACGGAAGAGGACGCAGAAGAGGATCGCGCCGGCTTCAGCTGCCCACAACAGAGATGGCAACGCTGTAGAAGAAATTTTATAAGTGAGTATTTCTTCTTGCAGGTAAGTGCGAACCGGGACAGATCAGAGGCTAGCCATTGTGGAATGTACTAGCCCTGACTGTCCCGGGGGTATGTTCATTGAAAAAATGTTTTTGTGGCCGGAACTCCGCTTTAAGGAGAGGGCACCTGCCGGCGTCCTTAACAACCTTTGAATAGCTAATGCACATGTCGCCTTCCTAAACAATCAGCAGGGATGAAACAATGTCCCCATCCCCCTCCCCCTCTGCAACGTTTCAGAGTCACGCAGGACCCCTTTGTCAGATTTGTAACGAAGGGGTCCTGCATGACTTCGAAACGTTGCACTTATCCTGATGTGTTGTGATCCCTTTGCAATAAAAAGTTTCTTCGGACTGTTGTGCAAGATCCATGGTGTGCAGGCGAACATGTATGTCTTTCAGTCAGTCATTCTACAAAAATATTAAAAGATATAAAAGTGTACTGTGGGAAAGATAGTTACGTCCTTGGCCTCAGAAGCCGGTATATGCCCCTTCTGGCAGAAATTACTTCTTGTCGGTGATTGGTAAACCTGCCTAGCAGTCTCTTGCTCCCCACTGGCAAAATCTTTGACTGCTCCCTCCTGCAAAATTCCTTCAGTTGCAAAATGTTTGTCTGTTTTCTTGAATGAGCTGCCCGTTTCATACCCCGCAACATTTCAATGGGATTCATATCAGGGTTTTAACTAGGCCAGTCCATTACCCTCCATGTGCAGAGCAATCTGGAGCATGCAGCTCCAGCTGTACTGTTCTGCACTGTGTCTGTCACAAACATGGCATAGAACAAATTGCTCCTAATTAACATGGTGCAGATTTTGTTAAATTAGAAGCATCTGCTGTATGCATTCCCTAACGAAGAGTGGTGCAGGAATATAGCCTGTATCACTCTTTGTTATTCTCCCCCTCCCATGCTGTGCAGGAATGGTGCAGTGCTTTTATTAGTGTCTAATATATTGATGGCTTCTGACTCCCCCACTGAGCACATACTGTCCCCCCATTTCTGTCTACTGACAGAGGAGGGGGGAGAAGAGGAGATTGTTGTAGTGACTGAACAAGGAGAATCTGGGACTCTTCTCTGGAATATTACTCACCTGTGCTGATCTCTGGAGGGATTTCATTCTCATTACAAAGCTCATCATCCCCATCTGTCTCTTCATCTTCCATTTTTATTTCTACTTTAATCACCTTTTCATCCTGAGTAGTACAAAATAATGCAAACAAAAAAAAGACACTATGACTTAAGAACTCGGAGCTGTGAATTTACAAGCTGATTCGGCACTGTGACTGGAAGAAGTAGGACATGGTAAGAATAGGGACAATGGGCTTGGGGTAGAGTCACCCTTCTCTTAAAACCCAAAATTTTTGGACTGTCACTTGCCCACTCATTTTCACCACCCAAGACTTTTAGGCTCCCCGCACATGCACTGTAAAGTACATTTTCCAGTTATTTCCCTTTTCTGTTACTCTCATTAAATGAGAAGTATGGGATAGGATAAATAGTTAACAGATTTGACTATAATCATGATTCAGATGTTATTTCTTTCCTCTCTCCTTTTGTTTTTCCAGCAAGGGGACTTTATCTGTCATGTAGGTCCCAGTAACGATCCCTTTGCTATATGAAAGTTTAGAGGGGGCAGTTACAACTGCAGCAGTCCACCCCCTCTTTCTGTCCTGCCTCCATTTGGGGGGATGTGGTCATGTTTAGTGAACAGGCACACGCCTGAACAGTAAACCATTCCAGCCACTGTGCTATTCCTCTGTCTAAACGTGGAAAGTGGAAAATACATAAGTGGTATAACATGGCTGAATCTAGGGGGAGATATTGGGGAGGGCTGTGCCCCCCCCCCCAAGTTGTGCCTCTCACCCTCCGTGGATGCTGTGACAGTTGAGCCCCTTCTCACATCCTCATACTGCACAGAGAGCTCCTCTCTCCCTCTTACAAACAGCCTCTTTCTGCACACTGTGTAGCTGCCTGCTGCACTGCAGTTCTGACCTGTGAAGTTCCCAGATAAGAGTGGCTGTGCAGCATATCATCCAGCTACACAGTGTGCAGATAGAGGCTGTCTGTAAGAGAATCAATCTTAGCTGTTTGTGAGGAGAAGGGAGGGGGAGAAGAGTTGTGCTGTGTGAAGTCTTGGGAGCAGTGGCGGCTGGTCAATGTGGGGCGCAGGGGCGCCACCCCCCCAAAGCAAAAAAAAAAAAAAAAGAAGGTGTTCCCGGGGCGCCGGCCAACACTGCTGCTATGGAGAGGGGTGGGAGTTTTGCTGTCATGTGCTTTGTTTTGTTTAGCTTGATTGGTGGCCCCTGAGGGGGGCACACTGTGGTCACTCTAGATTGAAGGGGGCACGCTGTGGTCACTCTAGATTGAAGGGGGCATGCTGTGGTCACTCTACATTGAAGGGGGCACGCTGTGGTCACTCTACATTGAAGGGGGCACGCTGTGGTCACTCTACATTGATGGGGGCATGCTGTGGTCACTCTACATTGAAGGGGGCACGCTGTGGGCACTCTACATTGAAAGGGGCACCCTGTGGTCACTCTAAATTGATGGGGGCACTCTGTGGTCACTCTACATTGAAAGGGGCACGCTCTGGTCACTCTACATTGAAGGGGGCACGCTTTGGTCACTCTACATTGAAGGGGGCACGCTGTGGTCACTCTACATTGAAGGGGGCACGCTGTGGTCACTCTACATGGAAGGGGGCACGCTGTGGTCACTCTACATTGAAGGGGGCATGCTGTGGTCACTCTACATTGAAGGGGGCACGCTGTGGTCACTCTACATTGAAGGGGGCATGCTGTGGTCCCTCTACATTGAAGGGGGCACCCTGTGGTCACGCTACATTGATGGGGGCACACTGTGGTCACTCTACATTGAAAGGGGCACGCTGTGGTCACTCTACATTGAAGGGGGCACGCTTTGGTCACTCTACATTGAAGGGAGCACGCTGTGTTCACTCTACATTGATGGGGGCACGCTGTGGACACTCTACATTGAAGGGGGCACGCTGTGGGCACTCTACATTGAAGGGGGCACGCTGTGGTCACTCTACATTGAAGGGGGCACCCTGTGGTCACTCTACATTGATGGGGGCACGCTGTGGTCACTCTACATTGAAGGGGGCACACTGTGGTCACTCTACATTGAAAAGGGCACGCTGTGGTCACTCTACATTGAAGGGGGCACGCTGTGGTCACTCTACATTGAAGGGAGCACGCTGTGGTCACTCTACATTGAAGGGGGCACGCTGTGGGCACTCTACATTGAAGGGGGCACCCTGTGGTCACTCTACATTGATGGGGGCACGATGTGGTCACTCTACATTGAAGGGGGCACGCTGTGGTCACTCTACATTGAAGGGGGCACGCTGTGGTCACTTTACATTGAAGGGGGCACGCTGTGGTCACTCTACATTGAAGGGGGCACGCTGTGGTCACTCTACATTGATGGGGACACGCTGTGGTCACTCTACATTGATGGGGGCACGCTGTGGTCACGCTTTGGTCACTTTACATTGATGGGGGCACTCTGTGGTCACTCTACATTGATGGGGGCACTGCTCACTGGTCACTCTGCATTGATGGGGGCACACTGTACCTTGATTACTGAAGGCCCCTTTCACACTTGTGTGACCTCAAAGTCACGCTATTTTTTAGCGCGAAGCAATGCCTATTACATTTTTCTGTTTGCGCCCCCCCCCCAAAAATTTGGAGCACCAGCCGCCACTGTTTGGGAGCCAGCAGAAAGTCCAGAGCCAACATCAAACAGAGGAGAAGCCAAATGGGTGGATCCCAACAAGATAGTCAATATAAGAATCCAGAGAAGATTGTGGCCCATCCCACAGGTATTTGCCTTGATTTTACCAGTAAGGGTGCACTTCTCAGAGGGATGGAAAGATTTTTATGTACTACCTAAGTAGCTCACAAGCTATGTAGGATGAAACTAAAAATATAAGCCCATACTTCTTTTTTAATCAATGTTATGGCAGCTCCTGGAGCTCAGCCATAAGGTCAGGAAAGGTCAGGTCCTAGCAACAGTGAAACTACAATAACAGAACCCTTAGAGCCCATTCAGACTAGCGCGACACGACTCTGCACGACTTGGGGAGGCGACTTGTCAGTCCCGTGCACCACGACTTTGGAGCGACTTGCAGGGACTTCACATAATGGAAGTCTATGCAAGTCGCTCCGAGGTCGCCCCAAAGTAGTATAGTACATGACCCTTTTTCTAAGTCGGAGCGATTATAATAAAAAGTTTATTTTATATAAATTATGTGTTGTTATATATCATGAGTACGATACCAAGAAAGTCCCCACACAGCCCACATCTACCAATCCCCTATAGGGGTGTCTGGTAATACAAATAACAGTGAAACTACTGTAAATGAGAGAGGTGCAAAGAGACTTTTCTGGCTAACAAATGTAATAGCAGGCATTTTGATGACATACAGGGTCTCTGCTGAAAAACTAGAATTCTGCAGTTCTATTTTTGTACCGTCTTTGTCAATACACTCAGTACGTTATTTTTCCAGATCCTCCGTTTCACGTACTTCATAATCTTGGAGGATCTTGTGATCTTCTTGTGTGGAATCCCCATAATAAAGAGAAGAAGGACATCTCTCTGGGATACTGCTGTTACTGGTTCCATCTTTAGGAAAAATATATACAACAAAATTATAGTAGGTTTACTTTAAAGAGTGTATTTGAGAGTTGAGATGAAACATACATGCACAAGCAGTAAGAAGAAATTATAGCTACAATGTGATATTTTCTAAGTAGAATGAGGCCTCCTATCCATGTGTACCCTGAAGTACAGGTCAACCATGGCAGCCAAGAGTTGCCATAAAGAAATTCATGTTGTGTCATATTATAGTTCATATTCCTATCACACACCTTCCTGGTTTGTAGGCTCGTGTGTACTGGGTGCTGAAGTGATCACCAGTTGGCAACTGGATTGGTTACATGTAGATACATATTCGCGAGCACACCAAGGATCTTGCAAAAGCAGTCCAAAAAACTTTATTCAAGATACGATCACATCAGAAAAATATAGTGCAACGTTTCGGAGCCGCGCAGGACCCCTTTGTCAGGCATGTGATGACGAAGGGGTCCTACGCGGCTCCGAAACGTTGCACTATATTTTTCTGATGTGATCGTATCTTGAATAAAGTTTTTTGGACTGCTTTTGCAAGATCCTTGGTGTGCTGGCGAATATGTATCTACATGTTGTGTCATATGACATAGGTTTGATACATTTCAGACTGGTCCTGAAAACTGATACATAAATCCGGGATTATTTATTGTTAAAAATGGGAAATTGGGGAAAATGGAAAGACAGATTTAAGCATTCACTGCTCACCTGTGCTGATGTCTATAGGGATCTTCTCTTCTTTGATCCTCACATGTTCTTCTTCCTCCTCCTTAGCTTTGACATCTCTCGGAGTGTCTCTGGGGTCTGTGAATAGAGATAAGAGAGAAGCCCCCTGTACTAAGATGTATGAGAGACCCCAGAGAGTGTGTGTGGGGGAGACTGGTCACGTCTCTTGGCTGGTAACACACAATGACATGATGTGAGGAGGAGAGCCGGAGTCTGATAGAGGCTGATGGCTCCTGATTCCCCCACTGGGCACATACTGTCCCCCCATTACTGTCTACTGGCAGAAGAAGGGGGAGAAGAAGAGAAGAGAAGAACATCTCCCTGAAGAAGTCAGTGGGCGGATGTGACGTAACGCGTAGGGCCAGCACCGGAAGTGATGTTCTGTATGCGGAAGTAAGGTCCGCGATTCCCTGTATTCAATTGAATGCGCAGATACCACGTTTGTTTGTAAGTGTTTTTCGATTTACTTTAATAAAACACATTTTTATGGCAATACTGCACTATGTGAGCACTTTCCTTTGAGATTCGTGGGATCCTTTGAGGACGTATACCCCGATCTAGTCAGTTAAGGCTGAACACCATCTCCTGAGCATACAGCAAGGAAAGAGAGGAGAGGATTACTATATGTTTACAACAAAAAGGTGCAACACTTTATAATCTAAGGTGAGCAGTTAGCACACCCTGAGGGGTGATAGGCGCAGAGAATCACCCCGTTTGTCCACACGGTGTAAGGTGGAGATTCAACACTTGGAATAAGAAGATTTGTCTATTTTATTTATTTTTGAATTTGGGACAATTTAAGCACTTTAAAAGAATTGAAAGCACTGGATGCTGAGAGAATATCACCCACTTATGTATAGATGGAGCACTGAGCACTTTATTGTCACATGAATTAAGAATATTTAGTATATGTATTATTGTATTATATAATTTCATATTTATTTTCACAGCACCTGTGCACTTTATAGATATATGCACAAGCAGTGTGTTTTATACATTTAATGTGTTTATTGAATATTTTATGGATACACTGAACACTAGATGATTTTACTTGATTTAAACACCACCACATATTATTGAATATTGATTTAACAGCGTTTTTATTTAATTTATTTATTTAATATCCAATATTAACCTACACCACCCCCCTGAAGCGCGATACCCCTTCCCCCTCTATTTATCTCCAAGATACGTCCCTTCCTAACCAATGATACCACAAAGCTTCTAATCCACTCCCTGGTCATTTCTCGTCTTGATTACTGCAACTCCATTCTCATTGCCTTACCTTAAAAAAGACTATCCCTCCTTCAGTCCATCATGAACGCTGCTGCCAGGCTCATCCACCTTGCAAACCGCTCTGTGTCTGCTACCCCTCTTTGCCAATCCCTCCATTGGCTGCCACTCAACCAACGAATTAAATTCAAGTTACTAACCATAACTTACAAAGCCATCCATAACTTGGCCCCCAGCTACAGCACTAACCAGGTCTCAAAATACCAACCAACTCGTTCTCTTCGTTCCTCCCAAGACCTCCTGCTCTCTAGGTCCCTTGTAACCTTTTCCCATGCTCCCCTCCAGGACTTCTCCCGAGCCTCTCCCATCCTCTGGAATGCTCTACCCCCATCTGTCCGACTATCTCCTACTTTGTCTACTTTCAAAACGATCCCTGAAAACACATCTCTTCAATGAAACCTATCTGGCAACCACCTAACAACTGTATTTTTATTTTCTCCATCAACCCAATCCCCCACAGTTATTACCTCTTGTATCTCTTGACCCTCCCTCTTAGATTGTAAGCTCCAACGAGCAGGGCCCTCTGATTCCTACTGTATTAAAGTGTATTGTATTTGTACTGTCTACCCTCAAGTTGTAAAGAGCTGCGTAAACTGTCGGCGCTATATAAATACTATATAATAATAATAATAATTGTTGCAGTGACTGAACAAGGAGAATCTGGGACTCTTCTCTGGATTTAGTGTTTATTACTCACCTGTGCTGATCTCTGGAGGGATTTCCTCCTCCTTACAAAGCTCATCATCCCCATCTGTCTCTTCTTCATCTTCCATTTTTACTTCTACTTTAATCACCTTGTAATCCTGAGTAGCACAAAATAATACAAACAAAAAAAGACACTAGAACTTAAGAACGCAGAGCTATGAATTTACAAGCTGATTCGGCACTGTGACTGGAAGAAGTAGGACATGGTAAGAATAGGGACATTGGGCTTGGGGTAGAGTCACCCTTCTCCTAAAACCCAAAATTTTTAGAGTGTCACTTGTCCCATCATTTTCTCCACCCACGACTGTAAAGTACATTATCCAGCTACTTCCCTTTTCTGTTACTCTCATTAAGGAGAAGTACGGGATAGGCTAAATAGTTAACAGATTTTACTACAATCATGATTGAGATGTTATTTCTTTCCTCTCTCCTTTTGTTTTTCCAGCAAGGGCAGTGCTGTATTTTGGCCTAGGCCGACAAGGCCCAGGCCTAGGGTGGCACTTTGCCGGGGGGGGGGGGGCGTCAAAAAAGCCCCCCTCCACCTTAGACTCTATTGGCCACTAGTTGCTAGAGCTGGCTTTCTCACCTACCCTCTCTCTCTTTTTTCTCTCTCTCTCTCACTCCCTCTCTCATCCCCCCTCTCTCTCTCTCATCCCCCCTCTCTCTCTCCCTCACATCTCCTCTCTCTCTCATCCCCCATCTCTCTCTCTCATCCCCCCTCTCTCTCTCATCTCCATTCTCTCTCTCAGCCCCCCTCTCTCTCTCATCCCTTCTTTCTCTCTCTCTCATCCCCCCTCTCTCTCTCATCCCCCCTCTCTCTCTCCCTCACATCTCCTCTCTCTCTCATCCCCCCATCTCTCTCTCTCATCCCCCCTCTCTCTCTCATCTCCATTCTCTCTCTCTCAGCCCCCCTCTCTCTCTCATCCCTTCTTTCTCTCTCTCTCATCCCCCCTCTCTCTCTCCCTCACATCTCCTCTCTCTCTCTCTCATCCCCCCATCTCTCTCTCTTATCCCCCCTCTCTCTCTCATCTCCATTCTCTCTCTCTCTCAGCCCCCCTCTCTCTCTCATCCCTTCTTTCTCTCTCTCTCTCATCCCCCCTCTCTCTCTCCCTCACATCTCCCCTCTCTCTCTCTCATCCCCCCTCTCTCTCATCTCCCTTCTCTCTCTCTCTCTCTCTCTCAGCCCCCTCTCTCATTCCCCCTCTCTCTCATCCTCCCTCTCTCTCGGTCTCTAATCCCTTCTCTCTCACCACCCTCTCTCTCTCACCTGCCCTCTGTCTCTCATCCTCTCTCTCTCTCCCTCCCTCACCCACCCCCCTCTCTCTCTCCCGTCCCCCCTCTCGTGAGATCTCAGGGGTTCATGCTGGGACTTGTAGTCCTTCAATTTTGGAGGAAGTCACATCCTTTACAAATGAAAGAGTGGGGTACATTTACGTAGGAGGGGGAGGGGGGCGCCCAATTTTAGTCTTGCCTAGGGCAGCACAAAACTAAAATACACCACTGAGCAAGGGGACTTTATCTGGCATGTAGGTCCCAGTTTCCTCCTCCTTACATGGATCATCTCCCCTCACGTACGGCTCTTCTGCTTCCTCTTTAACTTCAACTTTGATTACATATTCATTCTTATAAATACAATACATACATTATATTTATTATGTGAGATCCACTAAGCAAATGTATATAATTTATTCAAAGTATTGCTTAGTCCCTCCCACCTGATCCTCCTGAGGGATCTCCTGATGTTCCTGTGTGGAGTCCCGGGAATACAGAGGACGGGGACATCTCTCTGGGGGATTTCTGTTACTGGATCCATCTGTAGGAAACACACACACTGACTGAATACATTGTTTCTATGTCTTTATATCAGAGGATGGGTGTATCTTCTAGGGCAGTGGTTCTTAACCTTGGTTCGATCGAACCCCAGGGGTTCGGTGAGTCAGTCTCGCGGGTTCGGCAGAGGTCAAGACACACACCCGACTCATATGATTCGTGATGATATGCCCCGCTCATTGGCTGCAGGTAATCACGCAACATCGCTTGGCCTATCTGTGCTGCAGGGAATTTGGCGCGCCCAGTAGTCGAATTGTAACTGTCGTGATGGTACGTCGTGTGATTTCTTTCTTAATATTAATCCCTTCATACTAACTATGTCGAGCAAACAAAGAATGTGGTCGGACGAATATGTTCAATATGGATTCACATGTATAACGGAACGTGATGGGAGTCAGCATCCTAACTGCATGATTTGCAATGCCAAGTTGAGCAATTCTAGTGTAGCACCGGCAAAACTAAGAGAACACTTCCTTAAGCTGCATGGAGATGGAAAATACAAGAACACAACGCTCGTTGAATTTAAGGAGAGGAGAGCCAGATTCGATGAAAAGGCTAGTCTGCCTGTTCTCGGCTTTGTACCCATCAACAAACCGATCCTCATAGCATCGTACGAAGTTGCTTACCTGATCGCAAAGCAGGGCAAACCACACACCATTGGTGAAACACTCTTAATGGTTTTGTTCTTTAATGGTTTTGTTCATTTTGTGCATCTATGTATAAATATATACCTATGTTTTGAATTTGAAAAAATCATATTCTATTTTTCCAATTAAGAAGGGTTCGGTGAATGCACATATGAAACTGGTGGGGTTCAGTACCTCCAACAAGGTTAAGAACCACTGTTCTAGGGGGATCCTCAATACTCTTCTCTCCTTTACAAGAAATTAAAGTCTCTTCTTACCCGGTGATGTGAGGGGCGGCCGGATCTCCATCATGACGACATTGAAGAGATCCTTGTGTCCTTCTATATACTCCCACTTCCTAAGCTGTTCTTGGAATACATTTTTGTAAAGGTTACGTTGCATTAAATAATAAAATCACATTTTCAAATACATGAGAGCCACAGTGCTATATCAAGGGACCTCTGTAAAGCGTGATCTTTAGCACTAAAGATTTAAAGCAATGCATAAACTGAGAGCCGGGAGGCAGATCCCTTCTCCTTAAAGACTCTGACTCCAATCAAACTAGCAATTAGGGGCAGATAACAAATTCTTATGGGAGACAGAACTGGGTTTATGCAAACGGCAGTGGACAGGAAGCCCTATACTGTAATTCCCAAAAGTGTGTGTCTCTAGGAACAATGGGAACTATGGGAAGGATGGGAAGTACTCCCTTGCTAAAGAAGCTGAGGGTAAAGGTGATGGACTGGCCAAGCTTGTCTCCAGCCCTAAACCCTATTGAGCATCTGTGGGGCATCCTCAAATGGAAGGTGGAGGAGCGCAAGGTCTCTAACATCCACCAGCTCCGTGATGTTGTCATGGAGGAGGACTCCAGTGGACACCTGTGAAACTCTTGTGAATTCCGCGCCCATTCCGCGGTATTTGGGTGATCAAATACCACCAAAAGAAAGCTCTATTGGTGGAAAAAAAAAGGACATCAATTTTATTTAGGTACACGACCGCGCAATTTTCCGTTAAAGTAACGCAGTGCCGAATCGCAAAAAATGGCCTGGTCATTAAGGGGGCAAATCCTTCCGGTCCAGAACTGGTTAGTAAATGTTAATAATGGTATTGAACTCGGTCGGTGTGCCTTTCTCTTGTTTTCATTGTTTTGTAGCGTATTTGGATGCCCACGGTCCTGAGACCCTTGGCTTTGGCAACAAGGATTAGACACACTCTTTACCCTCAAGCATAATACTTAAGCGCAGGAGAACAGCTTTCTTGGACCCACACCACCTAGCCTTTAACCACTTGCCAACCGCCTGACCATATACGGCGGCGGTCAGCCCCTCCCAGACAAAGTGACGTACCGGTACGTCACTAACCTGGGAGCGAATAGGGGGCGAGCACGCACCGCCGGAGGTGCGCTCCCGCCCCCGCTCGTACCCGAAGAAGCCGGCGTGTGTGACCGGCGGACCCGATGTCCGCCGGTCACTCGCAATCATCGGTGCAGAGGGAGAAAGGCAGGCGGCTAATGTAAACAAAGCCGCCTGTCATTCTCTCCTGTGTAAAAGCACAGATCACTCGGTCCTGCTATGTAGGACCGTTGATCTGTGCTGTTACACACAAAGCCACATCCAATCACAGTAAGAAACACGCCCCTAGGGACACACTTAACCCCTCCCTCTCCAATAAAGTTAACCCCTTCCCTCCCAGTGTCATTTTTACAGTAACAGTGCATATGTATAGCACTGATTACTGTAGTAATGTCACTGGTACCCCCAAAAGTGTCAAAAATGTCAGTCAAGGGTCCGATCTGTCTGCCGCAATGTTGCAGTCCCGCAAAAAATCGCAGATCGCCGCCATTACTCGTTAAAAAAAAAAAACAATAAAAATGACAAAAATCTTTCCCTGTAGTTAGTAAACGCAATAACTTTTGCGCAAACCAATCAAAATATGCTTTTTGCGATTTTGTTTTACCAAACATATGTAGCAGAAAACAAATTGGCCTAAAATGTTAAAAAATTTAGATTTTTACATTTTTTTGGGGAATTTCATATAAAAAAATGTGAAAAATATTGTTATTTTTGCAAAATTGTCGCTCCTTTTTTGTTTACAGCGCATGATCAAAAAATCGCACAGGTGATCAAATACCACCAAAAGAAAGCTCTGTTTGTGGGAAAAAAATGACGTCAAATTCGTTTAGGTACAGCATCGCACGACCGCGCAATTGTCCGTTAAAGTCACGCAGTGCCGAATCGCAAAATAGCCCCTGGTCAGGAAGGGGGTAAAATCTTCCGGGGCTTAAGTAGTTAATAAATGTTTATGATGGTTTTGCACTAGGTCATGTGCCCTTCTCTTGTCCGCCGGGCACTCGCGATCGTCCGTTACACCCGAAGAAAGGCAGGCGGCTAATGTAAACAAAGCCGCCTGTCATTCTTCCCTGTGTAAGAATGGAGATCAGACAGTTCTACTATGTAGAACCGTTGATCTCTGTTCTTACACTAGTAGCCACAGCCAATCACAGTTAGAAGCACGCCCCTAGGACACATTTAACCCCTCCCTCTCCAATACAGTTAACTCCTTCACTGCCAGTGTCATTTTTACAGTAACAGTACATATATATAGCACTGATTACAGCAGTAATGTCACTGGTACCCCCAAAAGTGTCAAAAATGTCAGTCAAGGGTCCGATCTGTCCGCCGCAATGTCGCAGTCCTGCAAAAAAAAAAATCCCAGATCGCCGCCATTCCTCGTTAAAAAAAAAAAAAAAAAAACAACAAAAATTACAAAAATCTTTCCCTCAGTTAGTAAACGCAATAACTTTTGCGCAAACCAATCAAAATACGCTTTTTGCGATTTTTTTTTTTACCAAACATATGTAGCATAATACAAATTGGCCTAAAATGTTAAAAAAATTTTGATTTTTACATTTTTTTGGGGGGAATTTTATATAAAAAAATGTGAAAAATATTGTTATTTTTGCAAAATTTACGCTCTTTTTTTGTTTATAGCGCATGATCAAAAAATCGCACAGGTGATCAAATACCACCAAAAGAAAGCTCTGTTTGTGGGGAAAAAAAGGACGTTGTTTAGGTACAGCATCGCAAGACCGCGCAATTGTCCGTTAAAGTCACGCAGTGCCGAATCGCAAAATAGGCCCCTGGTCAGGAAGGGGGTAAAATCTTCCGGGGCTTAAGGCTCCGTTCACATGTAGGCGTTTTGGGGCGTTTTTGGGGAGTTTTTCTGCTCTAGGATCAGCTCTCAAAACGCCCAACAAGACAAATCCTATTCATTTGAATGGCCCCTGTTCACATCTGAGCGTTTTGACGCTGTGAGCAAAACGTCCAACGCTCAAAAAAGTACATGAGCTTTTTTTTGGGCAGATTACAGGCGTTTTCCATTGGTCTCTATTTAATCTAAAAACGCCTGCACAAAAAAAGCCTTTAAAACGCGGTAAAAAACGCATGAAAACGCTACGCTCAGGTGTGAATGTAGCCTAAGTGGTAAAATAAAGGTGTCCTCATGTAATAAATATACACTACCAATCTCGTAAATAATAAATATATAAAAAAGAATAACACTAGTGTATCTCTACGCGTTTCGTCAATGTGACATCATCAAGAGCAGGCTGCGTCAGCGCTCTCAGTCTATCTGGAAAGCGGAGAAATCGCTTTACCTAGATTGCCTGTATTTGATTTTGCTACTGTGAGTACGATTTTAATAAACCTTTTTTGGATTTTAAAACGTTTGGAGATTATCAAGGACTTTTTACATAGGTCCTTTTATATATTTTATATAAAAAATTGTATATATTTTATATAAAAAATTGTATATATTTTTTATATATATATATATATATATATATATATTGTGACAGGAAGTCAGCTAAATCTGGGAATGTAGTCACAGGAAGGAGATACATTTCCACCTGATTGAGAAGTCCATTAATTAATTTAGGGTGTTGGCTACAGAGCTAGCCAGCAGGAAGTTGAAAGGCCTTCACCTGTTCAGAATGAGGGAGTTAAGGCTCTATAATTTGTTCAGAGAAATTCCTGTTGTTTGCTGCCTCCAGAAGCTGCATCCTGAAGCCATGTGGGCTGGGAGCAGGAGGACAGTCAGCGTGTGCCTCCCGACAGGATGTGTGGGCCTGGGAGAAGACCCCCCGGAGTGATGTGTGCCCGGGACGGTAACCAAGGGTGAATACGTCTCAAAGGTGAGAAGACGAAGTGTTTCTGTGTGAAAGAAACAAAAGGACTGTGTTGCCCTGTGAAACTATTATAAAAGGACTATTGAGTGTCCACTGTAGGACAAGGAAGTCTGCCCGACGGTAGGTTGGAGACAGACACTTAGGCAGGTTCCAGTTGTGAGAAGGTAGCCGCCCACAGAGGCAAGGATTTATTTTCTGTTTTATTTTATTTTGGATGTTTTGCTGCATACAGCCTGGTGAAGAAAACACCATTTAATAAACCACACTGTTTGTTTGCAAGCACTTGTCGGCTACCTCTCTGGGAAAAAACACCCCCCAAGGGGTCATCCACACCCGCCACCGAGCTAATCCCTCACATATGGTGGAGGATGCGGGCATAAGCAGAGATCCCTGCAATGGAGTGCATATGTTTGATGAACTTTATCTGGTGCATGAGATTGCACAATCTATGTGTGCAGGAGAGAAGATCCTGACAGAAAAAAAAAAGTGTTTTAAAGAGACAGCGGTCTCAAAATTATTTGATGAACTTTGTTGTGTCTGGTGCAAGTGACTGCACAAACTGTGTGTGCAGGAAAAGAGATCTTGCAAGAGAGAGAGAAAAACTACATGTGTTGAAGAGACAGTGGTCTGAAAAGTGTTTGCTGGACTGTGAAAAATTTGTTTGTGGAGTTATTGAAGATGGGGCGGTCCAAACGCCTGAAAAATGCAAAGATAGATGAAATGAGAGACCGGATTCTATGGATGGAGGGGATGTTGCCGTCTGAACCAGCCCCATCCATGCCTAAAGAGAGTCTACTAAAGAGGAAGGTTGTTGTCCCTAGCAACACTGATGAAACTGCTATGGAGACGCAGTGTGCTCAGATGAAAAGTAAACTCAAAATGGAGGAGATGTTGAAACATCTGATTATATCAAATGCAGCTCAACAGCAGGCAAATGCGGATTTTCAGCAGAGCTTTGCAGCTCAACAAAAGGCTCATCAAGAGAGCATGGCAGGCTGGAAACAGAGACGCCAGCAGCCAATGGAGGCCATCGGTATGGAGGAAACCGAGTATGTGTGCAGGGCTGAGTTGGATGCCTTGCAACGGAAAATGGAAGAAAAGGAACAAGCCTTGGAATTGCTTAAAATGGAGCATAGAAACTTGCAGGAAATGAATGAACTACTCAAGTCTCATGTGTTACAGTGGGAAGAATCCACTGCTCTTCTTTTGGTCGAGTTGCAAAAACGCAGAGAGACTATAATGGAGAAAGATACCATCCTCATGGAAAAGGAAAGTGAAATTCAGACTTTGCAGAAGCAAAGTATGGCTGATATGTTGGAGTTGCGTAATCAGCTGGAAAAAAGTCTTCAGTCTTTGGGAGCTACAAAAATAGACCTGCAGGAGTCGCAGGAACAGAATGTCGCTCTGAAAACGACATTGTCTCTCAGCGACAACGAGAAAAGTGAAAGAGAGGCTAAATTACTGAGTACTGTGTATGAGCTCACCACTTTGAGCAATGTGGTAGATGAATGGCGTGCGGACTGTGAAAGTTGGAAAGGGGAAGCCCAACGTGTCCAGCAGCAGTTAAAGGAGAAAGAAGCCTGTGTGGCAGAATTACATTCTTATTCCCAGATGCTAGCCAATGAGGTGAAGGCTCTTATGCAGGGAAAAGGAGATTGTGAACATAAGAGGGAAAAAGTAGAGGCACAGCTTCTGGAATCGCAAGTCAAGGTGTCAGAAGGTGACCGATTGTGTGCTAAGCTGTCAGAGAAGGCAAACCGACTGCAGGTTGAGTTGGACAATGTTACAAATCAGCTTTCTCAAGCAGACAGAAAATCTAGAGAAATTGCGGAAGATTTTTCTATCTTGGAATCGCAGCTGCAAGACACGCAGGAACTCTTACAGGAAGAGAGGTGTCAAAGGCTGAGTTTTAGCACAAAGCTCAAACAAATGGAAGATGAGAAAAATGGCTTCCTGGAACAATTAAAAGAGGAGGCGGAAGCAAAGAAAAACCTATCAGAGCAAGTCGCAACATTGCAAGCTCAGATAGCGGATATGAAAAAACGCATGGAAGAAAGCGTTGGTTCATTACAGTGTGTTGAAGATGTGAAAAAGAAGTTTGTTCAGATGCTTGGTGAAGAGAAGACTGTGTCTGCAAAATATGCAGAAGAACGCGCACGTGCAGAAACGGAGGTGCGTGATAACGAGAGCAAAGCCCTGTTCTTGGCTCGCTCTTTGGAGGAAGCTCTAGAGTGTAAGGCTGAACTAGAAAGTGTTAAACAGCTGCGTACAGAAATGGAAGAATTGGTCAGCTCCAAGGATGATGTTGTGAAAAGCGTTCAGGAGCTAGAAAAGTCTAAGCGAGCCTTAGAACAGCAACTAGAAGAGATGAAGATTCCGTTGCAGGAACTGGAAGAGGAATTCCAGGCAACAGAGGATCTGTCCCAAAGAGGGGATAGTGTGCCTGATGCAGTTTTTAAAAGGATCAGTGTTTTGGGGTCTGTCCTGAGTGAGCCTCAGAAATGTGACGACATGTGGCTTGAATCACCCCTTTGGAATAAACCGTTCCTTCAAAAACTTCAAGCATTGGAAAATGTATCATTAGAACTTCAGCAAACAAAGGAGCTGAGTAAGAAATGTGGTGATTTCTCAGTTCAGGCTGAAAACCTAGTGGAGAAAACTAAGGCTGTTGGTGAAAACGTGAAGCAAATGAATAAGTGCCTTTCAGGGAGTGTTTCCAAAATGGAACTGGTGAAAGACGGGTGGCAGAAGTTTGATCGTGATCTTGAGATGCATTCCATGTGGAATTCAGATAGAGAAAAAGAACTAGGTGACCTTGAGCGGTCAAATAGTTCAGCAGAAAGTGCATTGAAGAAACCTGTAAAAGAATGTGTTGCAGTTCCATGCTTCTTCACTGATGCAGAGAGGAGGTCTATAATGGATACCACCCAGATCGCTGGGTTCAACTGTGTTGTTGCCTTTGACCCCTATGTTGGTGGAAGGAAAGTTGATGATGTTCTGGTTGGCTTCTTCTGTGAAGAGTTTGGCAAGAAATATAAACTGAATATCAAATCAAATAGTAGGCCTTTACTGCGACTCGCTCAGGAGGGCGAAAAGTTTAAGAAGTTGATGAGTGCAAATGCTTCAGATCTGCCTATGAATATGAAATGTTTGGTGAATGATATTGATATCTCTGGGAAAAGGAACAGGGGTCACTTTGAAGAAATGTGTGACAGCCTGTTGTCTCAATTGGAAAATCCTCTGCACAGCATCTTAGAGCAAGCAAAGCTCAAGAAGGAAGATCATTCCCTTTTACAACAAAAAGTCAATGATTGTGTACAGATGTATGGAGAGGCAACTCAAGTCACAGAGGGATGTCAAGAGTCCCTACTTGGAACAAAGCTTAGTGAAGCAAAGGTTCTCAAAGTTTTGTGGAAAACATTTATGGATTGCAGAGAGAGGCGTCTTAAGAATGTTGAAGACATTAAGACTAGCCCAATTGAGTTGCCTATGGATCACGGTCCTCCATGGTGGATTGGACAGACGGTTATGAGGGACAAGCTGTCTGACATTTATGAGAAAGCTGTCAATGAAGATGACAGAAACGAGAAGGAGCGAAATGATGCCAAAAATGCAGTTGAAGAATGTGTATATGAGATGAGAGACAAACTGTGTGGCATTTATGAGAAATCCGTCAATGAAGATGACAAAACAGTTTCATCCGGAAGCTTGAGGATAATAGGAGGCTTATCAGTGAGTCAGCAGTGCCTGACACATGCGTGCCTGGAAATATGTGTCCCAACCCTAGGGTTGAAACAAGAGGGGGGGGTATGTGACAGGAAGTCAGCTAAATCTGGGAATGTAGTCACAGGAAGGAGATACATTTCCACCTGATTGAGAAGTCCATTAATTAATTTAGGGTGTTGGCTACAGAGCTAGCCAGCAGGAAGTTGAAAGGCCTTCACCTGTTCAGAATGAGGGAGTTAAGGCTCTATAATTTGTTCAGAGAAATTCCTGTTGTTTGCTGCCTCCAGAAGCTGCATCCTGAAGCCATGTGGGCTGGGAGCAGGAGGACAGTCAGCGTGTGCCTCCCGACAGGATGTGTGGGCCTGGGAGAAGACCCCCCGGAGTGATGTGTGCCCGGGACGGTAACCAAGGGTGAATACGTCTCAAAGGTGAGAAGACGAAGTGTTTCTGTGTGAAAGAAACAAAAGGACTGTGTTGCCCTGTGAAACTATTATAAAAGGACTATTGAGTGTCCACTGTAGGACAAGGAAGTCTGCCCGACGGTAGGTTGGAGACAGACACTTAGGCAGGTTCCAGTTGTGAGAAGGTAGCCGCCCACAGAGGCAAGGATTTATTTTCTGTTTTATTTTATTTTGGATGTTTTGCTGCATACAGCCTGGTGAAGAAAACACCATTTAATAAACCACACTGTTTGTTTGCAAGCACTTGTCGGCTACCTCTCTGGGAAAAAACACCCCCCAAGGGGTCATCCACACCCGCCACCGAGCTAATCCCTCACAATATATATATATAAATATATACATTTTATATATTTTATCAAGGACTTTTTATATAGGTATATGGACTTTTTATATCAGCGCTGAGTCACCTTTATTTGTGACCGGTTCCTGGATTTTGCACTGAAGCACTTTACATTTTTTTATTTTTTTTATATATATTTTTATACCTGTGTATGCGCATTTATATAGATATTTTTTTGTAATGGCGCTGAGTCACCTTTATAAGTGCCTTTCTCCTGGATTATTGCAATTTGCACCGAGCCACTTAACACTAGTCACTTTTTTTTTGTTTGTTACATAGTTACATAGTAGGTGAGGTTGAATAAAGACAATAGTCCATCCAGTTCAACCTGTGTAGGTGTGTGTGGCTGTAATCATCTCTCATACCCCTGAATGTTCTGATCCTTGAGATGTACGTTCAAGAGTCTTTTGAAAGCCACCATACTACCCGCAGAAACCACCTCTTGTGGTAGAGAATTCCACAATCTTGTAGCCCTAACAGTAAAGAACCCCTCACGTTGCCTGAGGTTAAAACGCTTCTCCTCTAATCGCATTGTATTCCCCCGAGTCCTCATGCAATCCCTTCGACTGAACAGCTTTTTTTCTATGCTGAGATCACCATTGAGATATTTATAAATTGCTATCATGTCCCCTCTCAGGCGTCTCTTCTCCAGGGAGAATAAATCAAGCGATTGCAGACGCTCTTCATAATTAAGGTCCTCCAATCCCCTAATTAGTTTAGTGTCACTGCTATAATTCACAATTTTCGATGGTCGCTATTTTACCATCGAGTCAGTGTGAGGTGAAATTCCTTCGCTAAGGTTGTATGCACATTGGTCACTTTACTTATGTGTCATTGAGTGATACACTAGTGTTGTTCATTATTATATATTTATTATTTACAAAGTTATTATTATATATTTATTACATGAGGACACTTTTATTTAATTTTTACCATTGATTGGGTAATTTTTACTAACCAACTAGTTTTTTTGGATCACTTGGCAGCGCCACTCACCTCCCCTCTTATTACCATTTCTATTATATTATATTATATTATATTATATTATATTATATTATGTTATATTATATTATGTTATGTTATATTATATTATGTTATGTTATATTATGTTATGTTATGTTATATTATATTATGTTATGTTATGTTATATTATATTATGTTATGTTATGTTATGTTATATTATGTTATGTTATGTTATGTTATATTATGTTATGTTATGTTATGTTATGTTATATTATGTTATGTTATGTTATGTTATGTTATATTATATTATGTTATGTTATGTTATATTATATTATGTTATGTTATGTTATGTTATGTTATGTTATATTATGTTATGTTATGTTATGTTATGTTATGTTATGTTATATTATATTATGTTATGTTATGTTATATTATATTATGTTATGTTATGTTATATTATGTTATGTTTTATTATATTATATTATGTTATGTTATATTATATTATGTTATGTTATATTATATTATGTTATGTTATGTTATGTTATATTATGTTATGTTATGTTATGTTATATTATGTTATGTTATGTTATATTATGTTATGTTATGTTATGTTATGTTATGTTATGTTATGTTATGTTATATTATGTTATGTTATGTTATATTATATTATGTTATGTTATATTATATTATGTTATGTTATGTTATATTATGTTATGTTTTATTATATTATATTATGTTATGTTATATTATATTATGTTATGTTATATTATATTATGTTATATTATGTTATGTTATATTATATTATGTTATGTTATGTTATGTTATGTTATATTATATTATGTTATGTTATGTTATGTTATGTTATATTATATTATATTATGTTATGTTATGTTATATTATGTTATGTTATGTTATGTTATATTATGTTATGTTATGTTATATTATATTATGTTATGTTATATTATATTATGTTATGTTATATTATATTATGTTATGTTATGTTATATTATGTTATGTTTTATTATATTATATTATGTTATGTTATATTATATTATGTTATGTTATATTATATTATGTTATATTATGTTATGTTATATTATATTATATTATGTTATGTTATGTTATGTTATGTTATGTTATGTTATGTTATATTATGTTATGTTATGTTATGTTATGTTATGTTATGTTATGTTATATTATGTTATGTTATATTATGTTATGTTATGTTATATTATGTTATGTTATGTTATATTATATTATGTTATGTTATGTTATGTTATGTTTTATTATATTATATTATGTTATGTTATATTATATTATGTTATGTTATATTATATTATGTTATGTTATGTTATGTTATATTATGTTATGTTATGTTATGTTATATTGTATTATGTTATGTTATGTTATATTATATTATGTTATGTTATGTTATGTTATATTATGTTATGTTATATTATGTTATGTTATATTATGTTATGTTATGTTATATTATATTATGTTATGTTATATTATGTTATGTTATGTTATGTTATGTTATGTTATGTTATGTTATGTTATGTTATATTATATTATATTATATTTCTATTTTATTATACCCACTACAGGATTATACATAGGAGGTAGGCTGCAGCCAGTTACATACATCCGTAGCGTGGATTTTTTCTATATACCAAAAAACAAAGATTAACCACCTGTTTTACCGCCTGTGTGAAAGGATCCTTTGACAGACAGCGACGCCTGTAAGATTCCTCCATGGAAGCAAATGGGGCTGCAGCCCCAACATTCTTGCATTTGCAAACTGCTCCCATAATGCAAAATTGGTGTTTTTTATAGTGCCAAAACATGGTTTGCAGCTTTCTTGCAAATTCACCCCCAATGACATATACCCCAGTGCAGCCCCCCCCCCCCCCCCATCTAATGTTCTACACATCAGAGGACTTGCAGGAAGATGATGATGTGTGGAGATGACACCATCCCCCCATCCAATGCTGGGACCCCCCTTCTCTCATAATAAGAAGATATTATTACCTCCTCCTCACTGGGTATACACTCTTCAGGCTCACTGCCCCATCAGCACCCCTCCTCCTCATCATACCTTTTTTGAGCTACAACAACATGGCCACCTCCTTTACTGAGGACAACTAATAGAGGCAATATTTTTAGCAGGGATATGCAAAATGTGGCCCTCCAGCTGTTGCAAAACTACAAGCCCTACAATGCCTCTGCTTCTGGGTGTTATGCTTGTTGCTGGCAAAGTGTTGCTATGCCTCATGGGAGTTGTAGTTCTGCAATATCTGGAGGGCCACAGTTTGCATATCCCTGTTTTAGAGACTTAAATAGAATTGTAGATCACTCACAAAGCACTTCATTTTTAATGTATGCAATAGACAACACCAATTCAGATCACTGAGCTTACTAGACAAATGTGCGGCTACAACAAAATGGCCGCTTCTTATTTAGTACTTGACTTTTAAAAACTCTAAAATTCCTGTATATACGCAACTATATTATCCCTATCTAGAGTAAAATTAAACATCCTGCTAATAATTCTGAAGAACAATAGCGGTTATAAAACCAGAGACTTCATTGCTATACATTGGACTACGAGAAAATGGCCGGCGCTCAGAGTTGGATTCGTGCTCTGTCGTTTCTCTGTATTACCTGATCGTGAGCCGCGCAAGATACGCCCCCTCCGTCTAGCCGCTGTAGTATCACGCATGCGCGGAGTGAGACAGAGCTACACAGAGCTGGGGAAGTCAGAGGCCATATTTCGGTAGCTCAATGAAGGAAGGCTGGAGCATTTAGTCAAAGTTTTCTTGATTTCCAGCAGCTGCTGGAGGGGTGTGAGGCTGGAGAGTGTGTGTCCAGTGAGGAGGAGGTAATAATGTCTTCTTATTATGAGAGGAGGGGTCCCAGCATTCTGTGTGGAGGGATGGAGGGATGGTCATGTGACATCATCAGAGCCTCATCTTCTGCTCATGGCAATGTTGTATCCTTTAGCTTCTCAACTCCTCCTGGGCCTCCAGCCAACTGCTGCAGATCCCCTAACCCTTCCAGAGTGCCACCCAACCTCCCATAGTGGGCTGGTACCTCTAAACCTCCCATAGGACCCATGGGTGCCCCCATAGTACCACCCAACCTCCCATAGTGGGCTGGTACCTCTAAACCTCCCACAGGACCCATGAGAGCCCTCAGCCCCCATAGTGCCACCCAACCTCCCATAGTGGGCTGGTACCTCTAAACCTCCCACTGGACCCATGGGAGCCCGAAGCCCTCATAGTACAACCCAACCTCTCATAGTTGGCTGGTACCTCTAAACCTCCCACAGAACCCATGAGAGCCCTCAGCTCCCATAGTACCATCCAACCTGCCATAGTGGGCTGGTAACTCTAAACCTCCCACAGGACCCATGAGAGACCAAAGCTCCCATAGTGCCACCCAACCTCCCATAGTGGGCTGGTACCTATAAAACTCAAACAGGACCCATGAGAGCCCAAAGCCCTCATAGTACCACCCAACCTCCCATAGTGGGCTGGTACCTCTAAACCTCCCACAGGACCCATGAAAGCCTGCAGCCCCCTTAGTATCACCCAACCTCCCATAGTGGGCTGGTACTTCTAAACCTCCCACAGGATCCATGAGAGCCCTTAACCCCCCCCCTCGTACCACCCAACAATCCATAGTGGGCTGGTAACTCTAAACCTCCCACAGGACCCATGAGAGCCCTTAGCTCCCATAGTGCCACCCAACCTCCCATAGTGGGCTGGTACCTCTAAACCTCCCAAAGAACCCATGAGAGCCATCAGCCCCCATAGTACCACCCAACCTCCCATAGTGGGCTGGTACCTGGAAACCTCCCACAGGACCCATGAGAGCCCGAAGCCCCTATAGTACCACCCAACCTCTCATAGTGGTCTGGTACCTCTAAGGCTCCCACAGGACCCATGAGAGCCTGCAGCCCCCATAGTATCACCCAGCCTTCCATAGTGGGCTGGTACTTCTAAACCTCCCACAGGACCCATGAGAGCCCGAAGCCCCCATAGTACCACCCAACCTCCCATAGTGGGCTGGTACCTCTAAACCTCCCACAGGATCCATGAGAGCCCTCAGCTCCCATAGTACCACCCAAGCTCCCATAGTGGGCTGCAGTTCCCCTAAGCCCCCCACAGGACCCCTGAAAGACCTCAACACCCACGGTGCCACCCAACCTTCCAAAGTGAGCCGCAGTGCCCCTAAACCGACTACAGGGCCCCCCTGAGAGCTCTTAGCACCCACACTGCTACCCAAGCTTCACAATGTCACCAAACCTCCCATGGTGGGCCGCACTGCCCCTAAACTTCCCACAGGACCCCTGAGAGCCCTCAGCACCCACAAACCTCCTACAGGACCCCCTGAGAGCTCTCAGCCCCCACAATGTCACCCAACTTCCCATAGTGGCCTGCAGTGCCCCTAAACCTCCCACATCAGCACCCACAGTGCCACTCAACCTCCTATAGTGGTCTGCAGTGACCCTAAACCTCTCACAAGACCCATGAGAGCCCTCAGCACCCACAGTGCCACCCAACCTCCCATAGTTGCCTGCAGTTCCCATGAACCCCTCACGGGGCCTCTGAGAGCCCTTTGCCCCCAGAGTACCACCCAACCCCCCATAGTGGACTGATGCCTCTAAACCTCCCACAGTGCCACATAACCTCCACAGTGCCTACCAACCTCTCATAGTGCCCTGCAGTGCCCCTAAACCTCTCACCAGGCCTCTGAGAGCTCTTAGCCCCCAAGTGCCACCCAACCTCCCATAGTGGCCTGCAGTGCGCGTAAATCCTTCACAGAACCCCTTTGAGCCCTTAGCCCCCTACAGTACTACCTTACCTCCCATAGTGGGCTGGTACCTCTAAACCTCCCCCCAGTGTTGCCCAACTTCCACAAAGTCACCCAACCTCCTATAGTGGCCTGCAGTGCCCCTAAACTACAGGACTCCTGAGAGCCCTCAGCCTCCCACAGTGCTACCCAACCTCCACATTGCCACCCAACTTCCCATGTGCCCCTAAACCTCCCACAGGGACATTGAGAGCCCTTAGCTCCCACAGTGCCACCCAACCTCTCATAGTGGTCTGCAGTGCTCCTGAAATGCTCAGGACCCATGAGAGCCCTCAGGCCCTACACTGCCATCCAACCTCCCATAGTGGCCTGCGGTGCCCCTAAACTACAGGACCTCTGACAGCCCTCAGTCCCCCAGAGTGCAACCCAACCTCCACATTGCCACCCAACCTCCCATGTGGTCTTCAGTGCCCCTAAACCTCCCAAAGGAACTTTGAGAGCCCTCAGCCCCCACAGTGCCATCCAACCTCCCACAGTGGCCTGCAGTGCCCCTGAAACCCTCACAGGACCTCTGAGAGCCCTCAGGTCCTACATTGCCACCCAACATCCACATTGCTATCCAACTTCCCTGAGTGTCCTGTAGTGCCCCTAAACCTCCCACAGGACCACTCTCCCTGGGTCCCTGAGAGCCTTCAGCCCTCACATTGCCACCCAAACTCCCACAGAGCCATTTAGAGCTCTCAGTCCTGCATAATCTCTCACAACGCCCCCCCCCCCCCAGCCCCCATAGCCTGCTGCAGAGCCTCCAGCCCCCCATAGTGCCCTCTACCTCTAACAGTTCACCCCAGCCCATTCAGAAACAAATCCCCGACCAGTTGCCCCCAGAAACCTCATCCCTTACTGGGCCACCAAGTGTGCTGCAGAGCCCAACACCTCCATCTCCTGCAGTGCCTCCCAGCATTTCAATACATAGTCTGTACTCCCATGCTTTTATAGTATGAGTATAAACTTTTTATTTGTGTTTGAAGTGGAGAGAGTCCAGAGGAGGACTACAAAGCTAATAAGGGGAACGAAGGACTAACTGCAAATATTAAACTAATTCTAGGGCAGTGATGACGAACCTTGGCACCCCAGATGTTTTGGAACTACATTTCCCATGATGCCCATGCACTCTGCAGTGTAATTAAGCATCATGGGAAATGTAGTTCCAAAACATCTGGGGTGCCGGGGTTTCTTCATCACTGGCTCAGGGGGTTGCCTAATATTGGAATTATATTGACACTATGCAAATCATTGACGGCCTGAACGTGTGTTGTCTGTCATCTGTCCAGGAGAATATGAGAAGGTTAAGTGGAAGGGAAATTATTTTTTGCCTTCATGAACTAGATCAAAATAGGTTTAGAATAGGAACCTGATAGACCTATAACATATATATACTGTGTTGATTTACCACTTTAGCTGCAGGTCTGGCATCTGAAATCACTTCTGGTCGTCATACAGCCCCAGACTGACGCGTTTCGTCTGAGGATGTTTAGGGAATAACTACCGTAATTAGGTTAGTGTGTTCATAATAATTTCTCTATCGTTCATTAACAGACGCAGCTCCATATAATTCTTGACCACTGGGTTATGCTGCCCCCTATAGGAGTAGAACACTAGGCAGGAAAAAGCTTTACCACGCCTATGGGCAGTCCCTGCAGGCATACACCCACACACTCTGCTATAGACTTCAGTTTGTTTCTGCCTAGTTTAGGAGTTGGACCTAGTTCCCTGCTCGGACTTCGGTCTTAGCTTGTTTTTTTGGGAACCTTTGGTAAAACTTTAAGGCTATTAGAGTTTACCTGGCGACTACTGAATCTTTCAGGAAATCAGACACTCTTTGTCCTTACGGAAGGACCTAGAAAGGGATTGGCTGCATCTGCTGCGACCATTTCCAGATGGATCAGGCAGACGGTGGTTGTCACTTACCTGGTAGCTAGAGCCTGAATGTGCAGACGAAGGCCTCTCTTACACCTCTGACTCAGAGCCCCTGATAGAGTAAACAGGAGGCGCAGAGTCACACGAGTGCCGGTGGACGTGCAGGCTGCAGGACTGCTGGTTGAGTAGAGTTCCAGAAGGAGGCAGATGTCCTGGGAGTAGTTGGACCAATGCAGCAAATTGGAAGCCTCGGGGAATACTAGAAGATAAGCAGAGTCAGACAAACCGGTTCATACACAGAGAGGTCAGATCAGGTACAAGTCGAGAGAATGGTCAAAGAACAGGCTGGGGTCGGTGCAAGCAGAGAACTGGAGTAGTCAGAGGCAAGACGGGTCAAGATTTCAGGAACAAACACAGGTAACAGGAAGCAGGACTGGCATGGAACGCTGTAGACGAGACAGCACTGATCCTGGGAGCAAATCCAGCTTAAATAGCCCATTTGGTGCCTAAACTGTCATTCGATGCGCCGCGCACATTAGCGTGTGCATGCGCACTAACATTCGCATCCCGGCGCTTCTGCGTTCGCCAATGCGCCAATTAGCGTGCGCTAACGCGTTGGCGCTTGCTAAATGCACCTCTTCTTTGGGAGATTCGAGAGGCAGGACCTTGCCTGCGGTTGCCAACTTGTCCTCTGGCAGAACCTTCCTGACAGTGGTACAGGCTTATTCACTGAAGGGTCAGGTTCCACCTTTCCCAGAGAAGGTGTATTCTACTAGGGCACTGAGTGCTTCCTGGGTTTTTCACCATAAGGCGTCAGTGGTACAAGTTTGCAAGGCGGCAACCTGGTCGTCTGTGCACACGTTCACTAAATTCTACAAAGTAGATGTTTTGGCATCTTCGGATGTTTCTTTTGACTGCAAGGTTTTGCAGGATGCTGTTTGAAAGAGACTTTGGTCTCTTTGAGGGTGTATGATGTTTATAGGTGTGCTCCAGTTGTTCCTGGTTGAGCTCCATGTTCACTGGTTGGCTACGTTTAGCCTTTTGGGAATTACGTTCTTTTTTGCGTTTTTCCCACCCCTCATGCAAATAATGCTTTGGGACATCCCAATGGTTAAGAAGAATAAGGAGCTGTGTCTGTCAATGAACGATAGAGAAAACTGGATTTTTGACTTACCGTAAAATCCTTTTCTCTGAAGTTCATTGACAGACGCAGCACCTGCCCCTCTATCTTGAGTGGGTTGGGGTTTTTTTCTCTAAACACTGCTTGCAACGACACTGAAGCCTATAGCAGAGTGTGTGGGTGTATGCCTGCAGGGACGGCCCCATAGGCGTGGTAAAGCTTTTTCCTGCCTAGTGTTCTACTCCTGTAGGGGGCAGCATAACCCAATGGTCAAGAATTATATGGAGCTGCGTCTGTCAATGAACTTCAGAGAAAAGGATTTTTACGGTAAGTCAAAAATCCAGTTTTATATTTGAGGCACTGTCATATATTGATAAATATTCAATATTGCTGATTTACTTACTGTAATCGTTCAAACGTCCCAACACAACGGAGAATGTAGATTAATTAAAAAAACTCTTAGATGCGTTTTTTGGTGAACACAATGGTAGTGAAATATACACAAGCACACTCTCAGGTTGGACTGGTGTCTTTATTCAACCTCACTAACTATGTAACCACTGATCTAAACTTCCCTTACATTGCTGGATGGCACAAAGGTTTTCAGGTATCTATTGGGAATGCTGCCTTGGTGGCTCAGACAGCAGTAGCCATTCCCTGAAAAGTGTCCCCGGTGCCCTCAATTTTATCTGAAATCCAAATTCCTCTGCCCCTGATCTTCTAGTGGCACAGGGGTCAGTAGAGCCGAGGGACCTGTCACAGGCACTCGTCAAGAGTGCCGACTATGTCCCCCCCTCTCCATTTATAGAAGCCGTACCATAGCTTCCAACAAGGAAAACACTCTCATTCATTCACCTATCCTTCATTTATAGAACGCTTTTCATTCATGGAAGTGATTGTACGACGTCTGTGAATGGAGAAGGGGGAGGTGGAAGGGGTAGGTATAGTCGATACCCTTGACAAATGCCTGTGACAGGTCTATCGGCTCTATTAATTTCTACAATACTGGAAGATCACAGCTGTGGGGTTATGGGTGGGCAGATGACTTTGGATTTCAACTAGGACTGCCACCACACGGGTCACTTCTTATTGAATGTAAGTACTGTCCCTTGTGCTGATTTTTAGGAAAAGGTTGACTAAACTTATAACACAAACACAACAAAAATGGGTTTGGGACTTTGTGTGAGGTGTGTGACCAACCATGGATGTGTACCATATAAACATAGTATATAACACATACTACTAGATAAGAAGAGGTAAGTATATAATAAAACCAATTGTATAATTGTATTGATTGCAACAAATGGTAACAATTGTATATCCTAGATGTATTACATATAACATTGGTACAATCAAGCCATAAATTACTAAAAAGATGAAAAGCAGGTAAACAGTCATAATAGTTACTATATCCATGATGGGTGGAACCGATCATAAGAATGGTGATAAATGAATAATAAAATAAAAAGATCCAAAAAAGGTATATCCTAAATAGGCTCTACGCGTTTCGTGGTAACCACTTCTTCAGAGAAGATGCACCATATGTCTACAACAGAATTGTATATGATTAATAATGTTACTAAATACCAAAAGTATGCTAACAGGGCCTTTCACGGATCATTCATTACTTACAATTCAAATCAGGATGTTAATGATTACGATAGAGGATGGGGGGGTATGCCGGAGAGATGTCCAGCTGACTAAGTTGACTAAACTTAGAATTCGAGGCTGAAAATATTTACTTTGTTTGTAGCACCTTCACCTTTACAAACTGTTTCTTCCCGCAGTAGGACTCTGACAACTGTAGGAATATATAGAAGGACACAAGGATCTGTAGAAGGACATCATGATAAAGCACCGGCCGCCCCTCGCATCACCGGGTAAGAGGAGACTTTTTTTTTCTTGTAAAGCAGAGAAGAGTATTGAGGATCCACCTAGATATACAGATATAGAAACAATGGGGGGAATATACAAGTGTTGACCAATGAGCACTTGCCATTAAGAACATTATAATAGATACCCACTCTGGGGCTGTGTACCGTGTCTACACCTGCAGCTCAGTCCATCACAGCTGCTATGTGTGGCGGGGTCTGGAGGGGCCGGTGTTCTGCTGAAAACTCCCAACTTGCCGAATTCTCCAACGACGTTACTTCCGGTGAGTGTACACCAGGAATAATTGGAGATTTCGACCACTTGGTGTTTTCACAGAACACCGGCAGCCTTTACACTCCAGTAGATGCTATAATTAGTGTAGATTGTTAGTCCGCCTGCTAGTTGTCGCCACCCTGGAGGCGGCCATGTTTCTGGTTACTAGTGGGTGGACTAACAATCTGCACTAATTATAGCATCTACCGGAGTGTATAGGCTGCTGGAAGTTGTGTGAAAACCTGTAGTGCTCGAAATATACAATTATTGCTGGTGGACAGTCACCGGAAATAACGTGGTTGGAGATCTCGGCAAGTTGGAGTTTTCGGCAGAACAGCGGCCTGCGTCTGCGCCACCACTTTAATAAAGTTAATACAGAACCCAACTCTGAGCAATGGGACATGTCTCTGTTGGCCAACTTAGAGTTGGTCTTATATACCTCCAGTTTATCTATCTACAGTAAAACTGTGGATTGAGAGTAATTATTCCAATTATTACACCAATTATACCTGGTGTACACTCACCGAAAATAACGTGGTTGGAGATCTCAGCAAGTTGGAGTTTTCGGCAGAACACTGCTAGCATCCCAGCAACCAATGACTTGGGGCTGAATGCAGACAGTGTGCGGAATCTGATGGGTGATGCTGAGAGACTATTTTCCAGGGATTGCCTTCCTTATGATTTACAGCGGATGGCTATGGATAGACCACTGTTGGGCTATCTAGTGGTTATGGATTCCGCCCACCGCCATCCACTTTCAATTACCGGGAGTCACCAATCATCCTCCATTAGGCTTCCCCCACTCAACAGCTCAACTCCTTGACCATTACACTTGTATATGTGACGGGTGTAGTGGCAGGCTAGGGAGCCACACTGAGCCAGCGTTAATGAGTTGCACATGAGAATGGAGTGTATGATATAGGTACTCCTACCACAGTGCCAGCCTCCATCATGCCGCCTGCAAAAGATTCATCTACTGGTTTCTAATAGCAAGAACCAACATTTGTCATGCAAAAGCAGAAAAAAGTGCTATGAAACTTGTCTCTTCATACTGTGCAGTTGCCTTTTCATGGTGTAGCAATAACAGGATCTTTCATTGGACACACCTGAACTCAGTCATTTGTAGGGGTGTCCACATACTTGTGGCCAAATAGTGTTTGACTATATTTGTGTTTCCTACAGATGGATCCAGTAACAGAAATACCGCAGAGAGATGTCCCCGTCCTCTGTATTCCCGGGACTCCACACAGGAACATCAGGAGATCCCTCAGGAGGACCAGGTAGATCGCAATAAAAACGTATTAAAGCATTGTCTGTATATGACCTATAAGGGAGGATTCTTGATCGTATAGTATGATATAAAATGTTAATATTTTTATTACAACATGCTGTTTTTATTTTTGTATTTATTCAGGGCGACAATCTGATTATTATTAAAGTTGAAGTGAAAGATGAGGATGAAGAAGAGATGGATGCAAGGGGTGACGAGTCATGCAAGGGGGAGGAAGTTCCTCCAGGGATCAGCACAGGTGAGTAATGGACACTAAGGGCTAGGGATCGACCGATTATCAGCAAAGCCCATATATCGAGGGCTGATATGCACTTTTCCCGATATATCGGAATCGGCCCCTGAGGTTACCAATATTGCCGATATTTTGGGAAAGCGCATGTAGCGGAGTGATGCCTGCAGCTAGAGACATCACCCCAGTACCGGCGTCCATAGCTGAGGGTCGGCTGTCTTGTAATGAGAACCGATGCGACTGAGAAGCTGCTCAGCTGTCATTACAAGGAGCAGGAGGGGACGTAGCCCCCCCCCCCTTCCCCCGCTGTCTTCTGCGGCTCGCCCGGGTCTCTTTGGCCAATATGCAAAATATCGGTATTGGTATCGGCAACGAAAAACCGTTATCGGTCGATCACTACTAAGGGCTTCTTCACACTGCCCAATGCCCATATGCTGTATGCTGAGTTTTTGACAATCCCCCCCCCCCCCCCCGCGCTGCCTTCAGCGGCTCGCCTGGGTCTCCCGTCCCACCAAGAGACCCGGGCAACCAGCCTGCACGGTGGCCGAAGACCCAATCAAAGCCACATTCGGCTCTCATCGGGTCTCCATGCAAAAACCCAGAAGTGATGTCATGAGTGACATCACTTCCAGGTACTGTCTGGCGCCAGATTAAAAATGACAGCATTCAGAACAGCCAAACTTGGCTTTTTGAATGCTTTTAAGTGCAGAGGAGGGGTTTGGGGTCTTTTAGACACCCAGATCCCTCCACAAAAGTACCTGTCAAAAAAAAAAAAAAATTAAATGTACAAAAATATCGCCGATACTGATATGCATTGGCCAAAATATCGGTATCGGCAACGAAAAACCGATATCGGTCGATCACTACTAAGGGCTTCTTCACCCTGCCCATATGCTGTATGCTGAGTTTTTGCCTGCAGTGCAGTGTGATGCACGTTTCAGCACATTGAATTGATAATTTTTTATTTTTTTTTAAAAACTTAATTTGTAGTTTCACAAAGTGACACATCATTCATGACCCCACACAGCAGTGCGGCATGCTTCACTGCTAAGCAGTGATATGCGGTGATGTCCAGTGTGTTTGGTAAAATGCTACATGTCTGCATTTTACTGCAGCTCACCACACCTCAGCTACTGGCAGCCTTGTAATGTGAACGGAGCTCATAGAAAATAATTTTCTATGTGTCCTGGACGTGACTAATGTGAATAATGTTGATTCAGTGCCGAAAAACCCTAGTCACCACACTATGTGTGATTGAGCCCTTAATCTACAAGGGTCCCAGATTCTCCTTGTTCAGTCACTACCACAATCTCTTCTTCTCCCCCCTCCTCTGTCAGTAGATAGTGATGGGGAGACACAAAAAGTTGGTTGCTTTCAGAGGTCTTCCACAGTTGGATAGGACTATGAGGCAACAAATCCAAATGCTTGGCAGATGCAGCCCTCCTCAGATAGGAGAATCCAAAGTGAAACTACAAAAGAACAAACAGGAAGACACAAGCGCCTAGCGCACATGTCAAACACAAGGCCCGCGGGCCGAATCCGGCCCTCCAGGTCATGTCATGTGGCCCGCGTACTGCGCCTGCAGCTGCAGGAGAGCTCCAGCCCTACTCTGGTCCTCCTCTAGATCCTGTACTTTCTGCTTTACAGAAATGCCTCCAGTGTCTTCCCAGCAGCAGTACAAGGTAAGGGGGGTGCACAGTGATGTAAGGTGGGGGGGGGGGACTCAATTATTGATGGTGGGGAGGCTCTTGACATCTTATGTAAAAGGTAAGGGATGCTCTGGACATCTAGTCTTACAACAGATACAACTGGCCTTGGTGGGGAGGCTCTTGACGTCTTATGCAAGGGTAGGGGATGCTCTGAACATCTAGTCTTACAGATACAACCGGCCCTTTTGAGGGCAATCATAATGCTGGTGTGACCTTCGATTAAATTGAGTTTGACACCCCTGGCCTAGCACATTATCAAAGATTTATTTAAAAGCTAAAAACTGGTATGTATAGATAGATACTCACAAAAGTACAACTTGTAAAAGCGTGTAAGCCACCAGATGACATACAGTGCACAATAAGCATTCTCCAACAACACCCTGCTATGCTGGCAAGCTGACGCGTTTTGGGGGCACACCCCCTTCTTCAGAGCTAAGCTGACCCAGCCCATCCATGTTCAGGTGCTTAACCACTTGCCGACCGCCCGCTGCATATATACTGCGTCAGGCTGGCTTGGCTGCGGGAATCGCCGTACCTGGTGAGTGCTCTTGGGGGGCCACCAGGCAGCAGGGATGCCGATCCATGGGACTGGCAGCACCGATTGCCGCCGGTCACCCGCGATCGCTCCCCGCTGAGAGAAAAGGACGGTCTGCTGTTGTAAACACAGCAGACTGTTCTCTCTGAAATAATCACAGAGCCCCTGCGATCCTCCTATTAAGGATCACAGGTCTCTGTGTTAATTTCACAAGTCCCTCCCCCCACAGTTAGAGAACACCCCTTAGGCTCCCGTTTAACCCTTTGATCACCCCTGGGTTAACCCCTTCCCTGCCAGTGTCATTAGTACAGTAACAGTGCATATATTTAGCACTGATTATTGTAGTAATGTCACTGGTCCCCCCAAAAGTGTCAAAAATGTCAGTTAGGGGTCCGATCTGTCCGCCGCAATGTCGCAGTCCTGCTAAAAATTTGCAGATCGCCGCCATTACTAGTAAAAAAAATAAATAAAAATGACAAATCTTTCCCCTAGTTTGTAGACGCAATAATTTTTGCTCAAACCAATCATTATCATGTTACCAAAAATATGTAGCAGAATACAAATTGGCCTAAAAGGATGAAAAAATAATTGATTTTTAAATTTATTATTTTGGGAATGTTCTATAGCAGAAAGGGAAAAATATTGTTTTTTTTTCCAGAATTGTCACTATTTTTTTGTATATAGCACAAAAAATAAAAATCGCACAGGTGATCAAATACCACCAAAAGAAAGCTCTATTTGTGGGGAAAAAAGCACGTAAATTTTATTTAGGTACAGCGTCGAACGACCGCGCAATGGTCCGTTAAATAACGCAGTGCCGAATCGCAAAAAATGGCCTGGTCATTAACCGGTTGCCGACTGCGCACAGTATATTTACTGCGGCAGTCAGCCCCGGCCAGGCAGAGTGACGTAGATGTCACTGGAATTTGAGCCAATAGCAGGCGAGCGCGCGCCCGCTGAGGCGCGCGCCTGCCTCGGCTCGTTCAGGGAGGAGTGTCCGCCGGTCACACTACGATCGTCGGTACAGCAGGAGAAAGGCAGAGCGGCTTATGTAAACAAGCCGCCTGTCATTCTCCCCTGTGTAAAAATGGAGATCAGACGGTTCTACTATGTAGAACCGTTGATCTCTGTTTTTACAATAGTAGCCATGTCCCACTACAGTTAGAAGCACGCCCCTAGGACACACTTAACCCCTCCCTGTCCAATACAGTTAACCCCTTCCCTGCCAGTGTCATTTTTACAGTAACAGTGCATATGTATAGCACTGATTACTGCAGTAATGTCACTGGTACCCCCAAAAGTGTCAAAAATGTCAGTCAAGGGTCCGATCTGTCCGCCGCAATGTCGCAGTACCGCAAAAAAAAATCGCAGATCGCCGCCATTACTCGTTGACCAAAAATGACAGAAATCTTTCCCTTTGTTAGTAAACGCGATAACTTTTGCGCAAACCAATCAAAATACGCTTTTTGCGATTTTTTTTTTTACCAAACATATGTAGCATAAAACAATTTGGCCGAAAATGTTAAAAAATTTTGATTTTTACATTTTTTTGGGGGGGAATTTCATATAAAAAAAAGTGAAAAATATTGTTATTTTTGCAAAAATTACGCTCTTTTTTTTGTTTATAGCGCATGATCAAAAAATCGCACAGGTGATCAAATACCACCAAAAGAAAGCTCTGTTTGTGGGAAAAAAAGGATGTCAAATTTGTTTAGGTACAGCGTCGCACGACCGCGCAATTGTCCGTTAAAGTCACGCAGTAAAAAATCGCAAAAAAAACCCTGGTCAGGAAGGGGGTAAAATCTTCCGGGGCTTAAGTGGTTAAGGTGGCAAATCCTTACGGTCCAGAAGTGGTTAAATACATACATGCATGCGTAACTCCACCCCAAACCAAGGAGGGCTGAACCAAAAACAACAATATCCTGTGCATGTACTCAAAGATCAAAATGAAAATAAAAATGAGCATAAACCAACCTGGTTAACCAATGCGTCAAGGTTGCCGGCATAGCGGGGTGTTGTTGGAGTACATTTATACTGCACTGTATGAAATCTTGTGGTTTACACGCTTTTTCAAGTTGTACTTTTTTGAGTATCTATCTCTACCAGTTTTCATCTCTTAAATACATTTTTGGTAATTCACTAGATGCTTGCACCTTCCTGTTTGTTCTTTTGTAGTAATGGGGGGACAGTATGTGCCCAGTGGGGGAGTCAGGAGCCATCAGCCTCTATTAGACTCCGGCTCTCCTCCTCACATCATGTCATTGTGTGTTACCAGCCAAGAGAGGTGACCAGTCTCCCCCCACACACACTCTCTGGGGTCTCTCATACATCTCAGTACAGGGGGCTTCACTCTCATCTTTATTCACAGATCGCAGAGACACTCCAAGAGATGTCAAACCTGAGAAGAAGAGACATGCGAGGATTAAAGAGGAGGAAATTCCTGTAGAGATCAGCACAGGTGAGGAATAATTATAAAAAGATCCAAAGATTCTGTGTGCCTAGTAGTCACTTATTCAATATATTTGGGTCTACGTATTTGTATTAACCACTTTACCTCCGCTTACATGGAGGCTACTGCGGCAAAGTGCCGCGATCCCGTCCAGCGACGTAGACCTACGTCGCTGGACTCCGCCCCTTGTGGGCGGCGCTCGCGCGCCGCCGGAGGCTCGCGCGCCGCCGGAGGCTCGCTCCCGCTGTGTTCATTCACAGCGGGAGTCGGGCCAGCGGAGGAGCAGCGGCGATTGCCGCTGCTCTGCCCCGATCGTCGGGGATCGAGTCTGGAGATCCGCCCGCTGTGTGTAAACACAGCGGGCGGATCTCCATAGTGACAGGGACTGACAGATCGGAGTGTTCAGCATAGCTGGACATCCGATCTGTCCTTCTGTCACACAGTCACCTCCCCCCCTACACGTCAGTAAGCACCAGGCATACATTAACCCCTCCCTCTCCAATAAAATTAACCCCTTCCCTGCCAGTGTCATTTTTACAGTAACAGTGCATATATATAGCACTGATTACTGTAGAAATGTCACT
This sequence comes from Pelophylax lessonae, assembly GCF_965119305.1. Lineage (NCBI taxonomy): Eukaryota > Metazoa > Chordata > Amphibia > Anura > Ranidae > Pelophylax > Pelophylax lessonae. Next base: position 245,791,035 of record NC_138776.1, read on the forward strand.
GGTACCCCCAAAAGTGTCAAAAATGTCAGTCAAGGGTCCGATCTGTCCGCCGCAATGTCGCAGTCCCGCAAAAAAAATCGCAGATCACCGCCATTACGCGTTAAAAAGAAAAACACCAAAAATGACAGAAATCTTTCCCTTAGTTAGTAAACGCAATAACTTTTGCGCAAACCAATCAAAATACGCTTATTGCGATTTTTTTTACTAAACATAGGTAGCAGAAAACAAATTGGGCAAAAATTTAAAAAAAATTTGATTTTTACATTTTTTTTGGGGGGAATTTCATATAAAAAAATGTGAAAAATATTGTTATTTTTTCAAAATAAACGCTCTTTTTTTGTTTATAGCGCAAAAAGTAAAAATCGCACAGGTGATCAAATACCACCAAAAGAAAGCTCTGTTTGTGGGAAAAAAAGGACGTAAATTTCGTTTGGGTACGTCGTCGCACGACCGCGCAATTGTCAGTTAAAGTCGCACAGTGCCGAATCGCAAAAAGTGGCCTGGACGGAAGACAGCAAAATCCTCCGGTGGTAAAGTGGTTAATGGGTTGTCTTTCTGGCGTGAATTTTATAAGAAATTAGTAGAATAATCTGATCTATAAGTAAGATGTCCCCAGCTTTTTGGTTTTTACATTAAATACTGTACGTGCACTTCTTTTTTTTTTTTTTTTTTTTTTTTTGGTAGATGGCTAAAAAAGCAAACATTTGTGAAGTTTGCTCTTTGGTAGGATTTTTAAAGCTCAATTTCATCTTTAACTGCTTCCGAACCGCTCGTCAGCGGGGAAGCCGATGCAGCGGGCAGGCAGCTCCAATTGCCGCCTGACACCCTTGATCGTTCCCCGCTGAGAGAGGAGGACGGTCGGCTGTTGTAAACACATCTGACTGTTCTCTCTGGAATGACACTTTTGGGATGACCAGTGACATTACTACAGTAATCAGTGCTAAAAATATGCCCTGCTACTGTAATAATGACACTGGCAGGGAAGGGGTTACCATTGCGGGTGATCAAGGGGTTAAATGTGAGCCTAGGGGAGTGATTCTAACTGTTGGGGGGCGTGGCTTGTGAAATGACCATAGAGATCTGTGATCCTATATAGAAGGATCACAGGCGCTCTGTGATCATTCCAGGGAGAAGAACTGTCATATGTGTTTACAACAGCTGATCGCTCTTCTTTCTCAGCAGGGAACGATCGTGGGTGTCAGGTGGCAATTGGAGCCACCTGACCCGTGCATCGGCTTCCCCAATGCCGGGTGGGGGCGGGAGTGCACCACCAGCGGCACGCGCTCACCCCCTAGCTGCCTCCAAGCGACCAATGTAGCCCTACGTCGGTTTGCCTGGGAGAGCCACACTGCCGCAGTAAATATGCGGTAAGCGGTCGGCAACCGGTTTAATACTGGACAATAGGTTTTTTTTTAAATTATGAGTTGGAATTAGGCTCTAATGTAGTATGCGTTAATTGTAAATGGGATATACAAATTAGATTTAAAAAATAAAAAAACATAATAAATATTATTATTTCATATAAAAGAAGGAACGAATTATGACCACATTTTGGGTTGGGGAACCTTATGATTTCCTTCCATTATAGAACTTACCTAGAGAAACTTACAGAGAAATTGTCATGATTGTCCTTTGCTAACAACTGTCATTTCCATAAATGTCTGTTTGCCTTTAGATGGACCAAAACACAGAAATAACCCAGAGAATCATCCCTTTATGTCTTTGGAGTGTGAAACCGAAGACAATGTCACATCTGATTCTTCAGGAGAAGACTCCACTTTTGAGAAATCCCATCCGTTACCATCCAATCCCTCTACACATGGTGGGAGTCTTCCAAATCCCTCCCATCCCACCACTCCTTCCAAAAGCCAGGAGGGTGAAAAATTCCATTGTTCTGTATGTGGCAAAAGTTTTTCGCAGAAACGCATTCTTATCGGCCATGAGAGACTTCACACAGGAAAGAACGTGTATTCCTGCTCAGAGTGCGGAAAGTGTTTTTACTGGAAGGGCGGTCTTATTAAACACCAGCGAATTCACACTGGCGAGAGGCCATTCTCCTGTGCGGAATGTGGAAAGAGCTTCAAACAGAAGTCCAATCTTGACGCTCATCAGAGCACTCACTCAGGAGAGAAACCTTTTTCCTGTGCAGAGTGCGGGAAGTGTTACGCATGGAAGGTTCAGCTCACCATCCACCAGAGAAGTCACACAGGGGAGAAGCCCTACTCCTGTTCTGAGTGTGGTAAATGCTTTACTGTAAAATCAGTTCTTGCCAAGCATGAGCGAGTTCACACAAGTGAAAAGCCATTTTCCTGCTCAGATTGCGGCAAGGACTTCAGAGAGAAGTCAAATCTTGATAGGCACAGGAGAATTCACACTGGTGAGAAGCCATTTTCCTGTTCTGACTGCGGAAAATGTTTTGCTTGGAAGCTTCAGCTGATTATTCACGAGAGGAGTCATACAGGGGAGAAGCCATTCTCTTGTTCCGAGTGCGGAAAATGTTTTACTCTGAAATCCCACCTCGTTAAACATGAAAGAGTGCACACGGGGGAGAAGCCTTATTCTTGTCCAGAGTGCGGCAAATGTTTTTCCCGACGGCAAAGGCTCACCTCACACCAGAGGAGCCACGCCGCAGAAAAGCCGTATTCGTGTCCAGAATGTGGGAAAGGATTTTCCTGTAAACAATATCTTGTTTCTCATCAAACAATTCACACTGGCGAGAAGCCGTTTTCATGTTTGCAATGTGGGAAGTGTTATGCGCACAGTGCGAGTCTCAGCGCACACAAGAAAACCCACACAGGAGAGAAGCCATATTCCTGTTCAGAATGCGGGAAACAGTTTTCAAAGAAAAACTGTCTCATGTCACATCTCGGCTCTCACAAGTGACGAGTCGCAACTGCAGACAATTTTTTTCAAGAAGTTGAAAAACATTTGAAACTGTTATGGTATCTCTGGTCTCCCACAGAGCCATAATTAGTCTTTCTGAGAAATGTTATAGCTTGGGAATACTCTTTACTGCCAGGCAGAGGAGGCTTTATGTGGCTGAAAAAGAAAAACAGGTTCCTTTCCAAGGCTAAAGACAACTGCTAACCAGAGACTTTCATGGGATCCTACATGCCTCACAATGGCTAAGCAAATACACCTTTTTACCCCACAGATATGAGGTTCTGTTCACATCAGGGTCATGATGTGCCTGGGGATTGTATGTTTTCTTCTTCATATATTGGGGTATTCCTACTCCACTCCGAAATCATAGTGGGAGCTTAGTTGGCCTTTAACCAATATCGCATGTATGGGACTGTAGCTGAGGATTGTATGTTTCTTTAGTGGACAGGACTAATGTTATATGTCCTCTGCAAAGTGCTGCATAAATTATCTACACTGCACAATTACTATGAACGAATACACCAAATATTATAGTCAATTTTCTACATCTTCGGGTCCTTTCACACGGGCGATCCGATCAGATCCGCCTGTCTGTTTTTCAGGCGGACCTGATCAGATGCTCCATGCATCCCTATGGGGCAGCAGGTGTCAGCTGACACCCGCTGCTATCCGCTTCCGATCCTGTCCCTGAAATCCGGACGAATGGAAACCCTATTTTCCATCAGTCCTGCGGATCGGATGAAAACGGACAGGCGGTTAGTTCTCATCTGATTCCCCCATAGAGGACAGCGGGGATCTGACAGCTCCGTCTCAGCACACAGAGCAGAGACAGAGCTGTCATCCGCCTGCTCAGCGGGGATCGGCAGATTGATCCCGTACTGAGCTTCGGATGCTCCATGCATCCCTATGGGGCAGCGGGTGTCAGCGGAGACATGTCCGCTGACACCCGCTGCTGTGCGTGAAATCCGGACGGATGGAAACCCTATTTTCCATCCGTCCAGCTGATCGGCTCGGATGAGAACGGATAGGCGGTCCGTTCTCATGCGATTCCCCCATAGAGGACAGCGGAGATCTGACAGCTCCATCTCAGCACACAGAGCAGAGACAGAGCTGTCATCCGCCTGCTCAGCGGGGATCGGCGGATCGATCCTGCGCTGAGCAGAACGGACCTCATCGGACACACCGCCGTGTGAAAGGACCCTAACAAAGTATACCTTACTCAAAAACAGAAATGTACATTGCAGAAAAGCAGTCCCTAGAGGTAGTGGCTGCATTACATAGGTGGTAAGGTTTAATAAAGACACCAGTCCATGCAATAGTTTTTACTTTTTCAGCAAATACAGAAAAACACCTCTTGATTTTGGACAGGCATGTCCCCCCCCCCCCCCCCCCAATCTAATTACATCCTGCTCTTGGCACACATCAACCCCAATCACAGCTTGCTTCAGGCTGAACAGACTATGCGTGTCAGTACAATGTCCTGTAACCCTGCCCTACACTATCGAGATGTATGGTCACATGACAGAACTTTTTAATCTTGTTAAAAAGGCAAGATATGTCATATTTGAAACTAAGCAAAGGGTGGGTATGGTACCTCCATAGTTATAACTGTATTAGAAAGTGTCTATACCATTGTACAGCTGTGTTCAAAATAATAGCAGTCCAACATCACTAACCAGGTCAATCACTGTTTTTGGTAGAAATTATATTTCTTCATGGCAAATAATTTACTAGAAGATGTAGTGGAGTACAAGAAAACCAACAGATGCAACAGTCATGACATGCATGCTGCTGAATTTGCATGATTGGATCATTATTTGAAAGGATTGTGTTCAAAATAATAGTATAGAATATATAGAATAGAACAATGGCAATAGTGTGGAGTTCAGCTAGTGAGGTCATTCAATCTGTGAAAAAAATGATGGCCCTTATTTAAGGAGGAAGGCAGCAAATGTACTTGCTGGGTATAGTGCATTTCTATATATAGAACTAGTAAAAATCTGAAAAAAACACAAACAAAAAATATGGGACTTTGAATGAGATCAACTAGACATATAACATTTTATTGAACGGATACATGTATAAACAATGATATATGGATACATACATAGAGATGACATAAATTGTAATACATATTGAATATGGGTAAATACAGTACAACAGGGATCAAACATGGATCTCCAAGAGGTATAGCGAATTCAATATGACACCATGTCTCTGTAAACTCACACTCTCTAAATATATCAAAATATATCAAAATTAGATAAAACATCTGAGTTATTGTAGGCTCTACGCGTTTCATGGACCTCCGTCCATTCATCAGGAGCTTAGATATAAATAATATCTATATAATATAGAGTTAAAATCTGAGTAAAATGGGTCGTTCCAGACATAGTTCAGAAGAACAGCGTACTTTGATTAAAAGGTTAATTGAAAAGAGGAAAACATAAAGAAGTGCAGAAACTAAAATGATCTTAAATGCTTTAAGATGGCAACCAAAACCAGAAAGCAATTGAAAAGACAAGAACTCACTGCTCAAGGTGGTGTGATTGCCTGATGACTCACACCGGTGCATGCCCCGGCTCGCCTCCGTGAAAACTTTATTAATTAATGATTAAGCATACAGTCAGTGTGTGAAACGCGTCTACCTTGTCACGATTGTCATATTTGGATGTCCAGTCAATAAATCTGGATTTTGACTCAACCTGGAGTGCTGCCAATTCCTTTTCTTTTATCAAAACCAGAAAGCCATGGAAGAAAAAGGAAAACTACCCTTCGAATGGTTTGAAGAATAGCCAAAATGGCAAAGACTCCGCCAATGATCAGCTCCAGGGTGATCAAAGAAGGTGTAAAGCTACCTGTGAGTACTAGAACAATTAAAAGACACCTTTGTGAAACCAAGCTATCAGCAAGAAGCCCCCTGGAAAGTACCATTGTTGAAAAAACGACATGTACTGAAGAGGTTCCAATTTGCCAAAGTACGCATTGACTGGCCTAAAGAAAAATGGAGCAACATTTAGTGGGCTGATGAAAACAAGATATTTTTATTTATTTTTTTGGGTCTAGGGGCCGCAGACAGCTTGCCAGACACCTAATTCAGGCCACAGTACAATGTTAAGACAGTGAAGCATGGTGGCGAAAGCATCATGTTATGGAGATGTTTCTCTTACTATGGTGTTGGGCATTTTATTGCATACCAGGGATCATGGATCAGTTTGAATACATCAAAAACCTTGAAGAGGTCATGTTGCCCTATGTCGAAGAGGAAATGCCCTTGAAATGGCTGTTTCAACATGACAGCGACCCCAAGCACACCAGTAAGCGGGCAGCGTCTTGGTTTCAGACCAACAAGATTAACGTATTTGAGTTGGCAGCCCAATCCCCGGACCTTAATCCAATAGGAAACATGTGGGGTGACATCAAAAGTATTGTTTCTAAAGGAAAAACCAAGAAATGCAGAGGAATTGTGGTATGCAGTAGAATCATCCTGGGCTGGAATACCTGTTCACAGGTGCCAGAAGTTGATTGACTCAATGCAACACAGATGTGAAGCAGTTCTTAGAAACTGTGGTTATACAACTAAATATTAGTTCAGTAAATCACAGGAAAGCTAAATCTTTGAAGTGGTTGTAAACCCTCACCTATACCCAGTGAAGTGAGTAGCCTCAGATACACAGAGATAAAACAAATCTCCCTACATAGGTTTTACATGTATATCTCCTGTTTTCCCCTTTCTATACTCTTTGCAAAGTGCAGATCGTGTTAGAAATCTTTTCTCATTCAGCAGTGGGTGTGGAGTCTGGGCTTACACTGTGTGAGAGCTGATTGGAGGAAAGGGAAACCCCCCTCCACATAGGCAGAGGAACGAAGGAACGTGCAGAGCTGCAGTCTGAATAGACCTCTCTGCTTATATACCTAAGTTCCCTCCCCGACTCAAATTTTCAGCTTCTTCAAGACAAGGACTGGAAAATTCTTCCTCTTGGTTCCATCTGAATGATTGCATAACTGCCTGGGCACCTCGAGCCCAAGGACAGAATTTTTTGGAAACTTTACACTGTGATATTAGGTTTCACACAGACTGTTAGTTACTGATGGGCCCACTTTTACGGTGAAGTCCTCTCATCCACCTCTACTCAATGTGACTACACTATCACCCCCACCCTAGCTTCAAATTGAACCTGGATAGTAGAGCCACGTCCTACGGCACTGTTGACTTTACCTTGGCCTACATCCTCTTTAGCGATTTGCTGCACCTGTTCGCTGATCCCTCATTGACTTTTTGCAGCCATTCTAGACTGGAGCTGCTCTAAAAATCTGGCCTGTTCTGTATTTTTGGTTCATACGCCATGTGAGCATTGACCACAGTTGTACAATGTATTTAGTGGGAAGAAGAGATAAAAGGTAAGTTTAGGTTCAGTGTGAGCCTGATAAGGCAAGATTTATATGGACAAAGCAAACCAGAAACCACTGAACCTTTTCATGAGTAATTCCGTTTAGACCTATATTTTTAATTTTCTCTGCACATACAGTATCTCACAAAAGTGAGTACACCCCTCACATTTTTGTAAATATTTTGTTATATCTTTTCATGTGACAACACTGAAGAAATTACACTTTGTTACAATGTAAAGTAGTGAGTGTACAGCTTGTATAACAGTGTAAATTTTAGGGGTGTACTCGCTTTTGTTGCTAATATCTAAACTGCTGGCAACAAAAGCGAGTACACCCCTAAGTGAAAATGTCCAAATTGGTCCCAATTAGCCATTTTCCCCTCCCTGGTGTCATGTGACTCGTTAGTGTTACAAGATCTCAGGTGTGAATGGGGAACAGGTGCATTACATTTGGTGTTATCACTCTCACTCTCTCATACTGGTCACTGGAACTTCAACATGGCACCTCATGGCAAACAACTCTCTGAGGCTCTGAAATAAGTATTGTTGCTCTACATAAAGATGGCCTAGGCTAAAGGAAGATTGCCAAGATGCTGAAACTGAGCTGCAGCATGGTGGCCAAGACCATATAGCGGTATAACAGGACAGGTTCCACTCAGAACAGGCCTCGCCATGGTCGACCAAAGGAGTTCACAAGAGTACACATGCTCAGCGTCATATCCAGAGGTTGTCCTTGAGAAATAGACGTATGAGTGCTGCCAGCATTGCTGCAGAGGTTGAAGGGGTGGGGTCAGCCTGTCAGTGCTCAGACTATACGCCGCACACTGCATCAAATTTGTCATCCCAGAAGGAAGCCTCTTCTAAAGATGATGCAAAAGAAAGCCTGCAAACAATTTGCTGAAGACAAGCAGACTAAGGACATGGATTACTGGAACCATGTCCTGTGGTCTGATGAGACCAAGATAAACTTATTTGGTTCGGATGGTGTCAAGCGTGTGTGGCGGCAACCGGGTTTCTTGTCTACAGTCAAGCATGGTGGTGGGGGTGTCATGGTCTGGGGCTTCATGAGTGCTGCCGGCACTGGGGAGCTACAGTTCATTGAGGGAACCATGAATGCCAACATGTGCTGTGACATACTGAAGCAAGGCATGATCCCCTCCCTTCAGAGATTGGACTGCAGTGCAGTATTCCAAGATAGTGACCCCAAGCACACCTCCAAGATGACCATTGCCTTGCTAAAGAAGATGAGGGTCAAGGTGATGGACTGGCCAAACGTGTCTCTAGACCTAAACCCTATTGAGCATCTGTGGGGCATCCTCAAATGGAAGGTAGAGGAGCGCAAGGTCTCTACCATCCACCAACCCTGTGAGGTTGTTATGTAGGAGTTGGAAGAGGACTCCAGTGGCAAGCTGTGAAGCTCTGGTGAACTCCATGCCCAAGAGGATTAAGGTAGTGCTGGAAAATAATGGTGGCCACACAAAATATTGAGAAATTGGGCCCAAATTAGACATTTTCAGTTAGGGGTGTACTCGCTTTTGTTGCCAGCCGTTTAGACATTAATGGCTGTGTGTTGAGTTATTCTGAGGGGACAGCAAATTTACACTGTTATACAAGCTGTACACTCACTTCTTTACATTGTATATATCTCAGCTTCTGTAATCTGCTGTGTCTGTTGACAATATTTTGGGGACAATCCAAAAGCTTGCTACCCACTGTAAGAATTTTGTAAATCTCTATTAAATCTAGAAAATTCCGTCTAAACTTTTGTCATCTGCTTTTTCATACTCCTTCAAATCCCTTCTGACAAGAGGCTTACAGTGGTTGAAAACCCTTCCATATACCCAGTTGAAGTAACTGGCCTCAGGTGATACACAGAGATGAAACAAATCCTCCTACATAAGTTGTACCTTCTTATCTACAGTCTTCTCTTCATCCATTCAAAGTCCATAATTTATAAAGCTTGTCTGAGCTGTCAGAAAAAGTGGAGGAGAGTTAAAGTTACACTTTGCAGAGCTCAGTGAGGAGAGCTGATTGTAGGGAAGAGACATTCCCCTTCTCACAGGAACAGGGCTGAGGCCATCAATCACAGGCTGTGTGCTGGAAGTCTCTCCCCTGTCACCTTTTTTCTCTTGGTGTCATGAAAACTTGTCAGAAGTTATTTACACTGATGGTAGAAGAACAAGGTAGCAGACAGAAATTACATGTCTTTAATTGAGGTAGGTACACACTATAGAGGGATATGGTTTCCTCAAATTAAAAGTGATGCTAAAGTTTTGATTTCTTTAAAAATAACAAACCTGCTGGAGCATGGAATAAGGTAAGCATTTCTCTTTATTCTTGCCACGGAATGACGATGAAGCAGTTAATTCCTGCAGTGTGTGTGTTGAGGGGTTGGGATACTGCAAGGGTACATTTTGTGTAATTACCAGGGTGAAGCTTTAAAGCCCCGTACACACATGTCGAAAATCGGCAGGGAATTTTCGGCCAACGTCCGATCTGCCGATTTTCGGCTTGTTAGTATGATGCTTCCGACAACCGACTCTGACTTTTCGGCCGAAAAAAATCTGGTGTGCAGACTATAAAATTTTTGTTGGCCGTCAACACAGCGGCCGATTTTTCGTGCAGTCAGTACAGATTTCGACAGGGAAAAATCTGATGAGCAAGTCTGGGCATGCTCAGTGAAGAAAAAACACAAAGAAAGCAACCCAACACATGACATCACTTCTGAAGTAGAATTTTGTTGGGCGAGAAAATTCGTGTGCAGTCTAGGCACATTCCAACCAACAAAACACCACTCTGGACAAAAGACAGACGATCGGTCGGCCGATAATCGTTGCGTGTGTACGGGGCTTAAGGGTCCTTTCACACGAACGATCTGATCAGATCAGATCAGATCCTCAATGCATCCCTATGGGGCAGCGGAGATCAGATCCTGTCCATGAAATCCGGATGGATGGAAACCCTATTTTCCCTCTGATCGGATGAGAACGGACAAGCGGTCCGTTCTCATCCGATTCCCCCATAGAGGAGAGCGGGGATCTGACAGCTCCATCTCCACACACAGAGTGGAGACGGAGCTGCCATCTGCCTGCTCAGCGGAGATCGATCCCCGCTGAGCAAAATGGAGTCCTCCCGCAAATGTGGACAGTGTGAAAGGACCCTAAAAGGAGAACCTACCCCATTCCTTGATGGGACACATTAGTCCAGACTGACAATTAAATCCTCAGATGGGTAGTGGTCACATTCAGTCAGGCCTGTTCTATCATGTTAGACGTTTCACCACTTGGCCTCCATTAAGTCCCCACAATCCATTCACCATGGTGTCATGTAATGTGTTCGGGCAAATGTTGATTTTTCAGGAACATGACAAGAGATGTTTTTTTAAATTGCATTTTGCTATATTCCCATCACAGTGGTGGCATTTATACTTGGATAGGTGATACTCATTTGAGTTACAAAGCCGAAGGTGTACTCATTATTTCAGGTACTTATATAACGCTGTCAATTTACGCAGCACTTTACATATACATTGTACATTTACATCAGTCCCTACCCTGAAGGAGCTAACAATCTAAGGTTCCTAAGTCACATTCATACATACACAGGCTAGGGCCAATTTACTTACCAGCATGTCTTTGGAGTGTGGGAGGAAACCCACGCAGGCACAGGGAGAACATGCAAACTCCAGGCAGGTAGTAGTACTGGTTCGAACCAGTGACCCCTTTGCTGCTAGGTAAAAGTGCAAACCACTACACCACTGTGCATAAATTGTCAAAAAGTCGGGACAGAGATGTGGAAACCGGCATTAGATGTGAGTAACAGGTGTAGAAGGCCCCTGGTTAAGGATTGTTAATCATGCATCAGGTAGATAGCATGTTGACATCCATTATCTGCTTTCCTTGTCTTGATGTGACCTGTGACAGGAAATCTCTCTAGTGGTTCATAAAAATAGAATTCAAAAAATCCTGACAAAGTATTTAATCCTTTCCTATTCTACTGTTTTTACTAAAGTTTGGTTTTAACCCTTTTGCTGGCAAAGCCTTTTTTTGTACACTCATTTAAAATTATTTTAGGCCTGTAGATTCGTTAAAAACCCCAAAGAGTGTGTATATTTACTAAAAATTAAGACCCTGGAGAATAAATTGGTGGTAGCTCTGTTTTTTTTATGTTACACAATAACGCAGCGGTTTACCAAGAGCAAAATTTCAGTAAAAAACAAAAACATTGTCTGAGACATGCAATTTAATCTACCAAAAAAATTAAATACTGATTTTTGTGAGACTCCGCTTTTACATGCCACTGTTCATGTCTCACTATTGGTCTTCTCTGCGCACCTGTATACAAGTTCTTGGCCTTAAGGTCTACCTTTGAGGCAGTCACTTATGTGCAAATCCACACTCAGGTTCTGCAGTTGGTCGGTCAAGTCTTACCTGGTATGGTGGCTTTGTTCCCCGTTACTGTCTCTTCACTGGAAAGTGATGGATCAGCTGTCGGCCTGTGGTCCCAGAAGGAACCTCAGTTACCTATCAAAATCCCGTGACTACATGCGATAAGGATTTGTCTTTCGCAATGGACCAACCTCCTTCAGGCCCATCCCATTAGGATCCAGTCAGACAATGCCACAACTGTGGTGTAGGTTAATCAGGGCAAAACACGGAGTCCTGCAGCAGCGAAGAAAGCCTCCCTTATTCTTCAGTGGTGGAGTTTCACATTCCAGTCCTCTGTGGTCTACATTACTGGAGTGGAAAACTAGTAGGCAGACTCCCTACATCGTCAAAGTCTAGACTATGGTGAGTGGTCCTTGCATCTGGATGTCTTCAATCAGATAAGTCAGAGGTTGGGAACTCCTGCTCTTGCCCTCCTGGTGTCTGGCCTCAACAAAAAGATACCCAAGGTTGTAGTCAAGATGAGGGTAGATGTGACTGATGCCTTGGTGGCACCGTGGGGCTGATACAATCTCATCTATGCTTTCCTTATGCTGAAACTTCTTTCAAGGCTGCAGAGTTGCATAGAGGTCAAAGGCATATCAGTCATCTTTGTGGCCCAGGATTGGTATGCCAATGTCATACGCTTGGTCATGAATGCCCCCTGCTGTCTCAGAGTTCAATCTTCCATCCTACTTTATCATTTCTGTGTTTAACAGCCTTGCTATTGAAAGCTAATTGCTAAAGCACAGGGGCCTGTTGAATCAATAATTCCAACCATACTGAAGATCTAGAAATACACTTTTAATGTACATGGAAAGCATATATCTCCTAGTGTGAATCCAGGCAGCTTAAACCTTGTTCCTTTTCTGTGATGCAGATATTGACCTTTCTTCAACGGGTGTTGAGCATAAACTTGCCTTGAGTAGAATTAAGGTCGAGGTTTTGGACCTGGCAGTTTTCTTTTAATGTCTTCTTGTTAGGAATACGTTGGTTCATACCTTCATCGAAGCAGTCATGCATGTGGATTTGCCTATCAGGCTTCCATTATCACCATGGGACTTGAGGTTAGTGCTCTCTGACCTACAAGACCTCTTTTTGTGAATAAATTTGGAAATACCCTTACTGATTATTTTCCAAAAAAGCACCTTTTTGGTGGCCATTACCTCTACCCATTGGGTTTCAAAGCTGACAGCCTTGTCCCATAAGCCCCCTTTTCACTCTTGCACAGAGATAAGGTGGTTCTTCACTTGCAGTTCTCTTTGCTTTGGAAGGTGGTATCTATCTTTCATATTAAAGAGGAAATCATTCTGCCTGATGTCCGACTTATTCCAAAAAGATTGTTTCATACTCTGGATGTTGTTCAGACTGCTCGGGTTTTTACTCGGGTTCGTAAAAAAAAAAACTGAGTCTCTCTTTGTGGTCTTAAAGGCTGTGGTTGGCGGCCTCAGCAGACCATTGCCGAGGTCTGAACTATTAAAGGTCAGGCTCCTCCTTTTCCTGTTAGGGCCCAATCCACTAGAGAAAGTAGTACACACTGAACTTTTTGTCATTGGGTGACTTTTCAGGTATGTAAGACTGCTGTTTGATTGGCTGTCCACACCTTCATTAAGTTATTAGGTCAATGTTGCTGCATCCTCTGATGCATGGTTTGGTCGCAAACTTTTACCTCCTCAATGGTCACTGCTTTGGGAGGTCCCCATGAACAAGATTCCTTTACTAGGAACTTCACCACACAGAAGAGAAAATAGGATTTTTTTTGTACCACTCCCACTCCCAGAGTTATTATTTATTATTTTTTTTTTTCTGAAATAATTTTCTATTACCCTGCCAGTGAGCATTATTCCAAGGCAGTGACCTAGGGACATTCTACCCTATATTGACCCTTGTTGGTATTGAAGCCTCATTTGATTTCAACAAAGTTTCAACCTTGAGATGAATAAGGTTTCAAAATGCTTTGGCCACCAACACATTATCAGTGTGCACCTACCTAGTACAGGTTCATCTCCAAAAATTAGAATTTTATAAAAAAGTTAATTTATTTCAGTAATTAATTTCAAAAAGTGAAACTCATATTATATAGATTCATTACACACACAGTGATAAATTTCAAGCATTTCTTCTTTTAATTTTGATGATTATGGCTTACAGCTATTGAAAACCCCAAATTCAGTATCTCAGAAAATGTGAATATAGACCAATAAAAAATAATTTTTAATACAGAAATGTTGGCTTACTGAAAAGTATGTCCATGTACAGTAATAGTATGCACTCAATACTTGGTTGGGGCTCCTTTTGCTGCACCAATGCGACGTGGTATGGAGGCGACCAGCCTGTGGCACTGCTGAGGTGTTATGGAAGCCCAGGTTGCTTTGATAGTGGCCTTCAGCTCATCTGCATTTTTGGATCTGGTGTCTCATCTTCCTCTTGGCAATACCCCACGCATTCTCTATAGGGTTTAGGTCAGGGGAGTTTGCTGGCCAATCAAGCACAGTGATACCATGATCATTAAACCAGGTTTTGGTACTTTTGGCAGTGTGGGAAGGTGCCAAATCCTGCTGGGAAATGCAATCGGCATCTCCATAAAGATGGTCAGCAAAGGAAAGCATGAAGTGCTCTAGAATTTCCTGGTAGAGGGCTGCGCTGACTTTGGACTTGATAAAACACAGTGGACCAACACCAGCAAATGACATGGCTCCACAAATCATCACTGACTGTGGAAACTTCACACTGGACCTCATGCAACTTGGATTCTGTGCCTCTCCACTCTTACTCCAGACTCTGGGACCTTTATTTCCAAATGAAATGCACAATTTACAAGAGAACTTTGGACCACTGAGCAACAGTCCAGTCCTTTTTCTCCTTAACCTAGGTAAGATGCTTCTGATGTTGTCTCTGGTACAGGAGTGGCTTGACACAAGGAATGCGACAGTTGAAGCCCATGTCCTGGATACGTCTGTGTGTGGTGGCTCTTGATTGAAGCACTGACAGCAGCCATAGTCCACTCCTGTTGAATCTCCCCCAAATTTTTGAATGGCTTTTGCTTCACAACCCTCACAAGGCTGCAGTTATTCCTGTTGTTTGTGCACCTTTTTCTACTACACTTTTTCCTTTTACTAATATGCTTGGATACAGCACTCTGTAAACAGCCAGCTTCTTTAGCAATGACCCTTTGTGACTTTCCCTCCTGGTGGAGGATGTAAATGACTTTCTGGACAACTGTCAAGTAAGAAGTCTTCCCCAATAATTGTGTAACCTACTGAACCAGACTAAGAGACCATTTAAAGCTCAGGTTTACAGGTGTTTTGAGTTAGTTTATTAGAGTGTGACACCATGAGTCTACAATATTGAACTATTTCGCAATATTCTAATTTTCTGAGATACTGAATTTTGGGTTTTCACTATCTGTAAGCCATAGTCATCAAAGCTAAAAGAAAGAAATGCTTGAAATACATCATTCTGTGTGTAATGAATCTATATAATATACGAGTTTCATTTTTGGAATTGAATTACTGAAATAAATTAACTTTTTGATGATATTCAAATTTTTTGAGATGCAGCTGGAGAACTGACAATTACTCCCAAAAGTTGAATATTGGTGCAACAATCAGCCTTTAGCCTTTGTCCTCTGCTGGTTGTTACTTGACATTGCAGCTAAGGTCGCTGAAGCCCATGTTCTGCCGAAAACTCCAACTTACCGAGATCACTTGGGGTTTTCACACAACACTGGCAGCCTATACACTCCAGGAGATGCTATAATTAGTGCAAATTGTTACTCCACCCGCTAGTAACCAAAAACATGGCAGCGACAACTAGCGGGCGGACTAACAATCTCCACCAATTATAAGCATCTACCAGAGTGTATAGACTGCCGGTGTTGTGCTAAAACCCCAAGTGGTCGAAATCTCCAATTATTCCTGGTGTACAATCACCAGAAATAACGTCATTGGAGATCTCGGCAAGTTGGGAGTTTTTGGGCGAAACACCCACACATGTCTTAATTAGGAAAGCTTTACTAGACTGTGCCTGAACTTAACATTCAGCCTGTACCTGATCACCAGGTTAGCCTGCCTGCCCCTACCCTGGGTTCAAGTCCAAAACACACCAGCCCACCTTCATGCTGAGCGAGAGCTATGGAATTAGCAAGGAGGGAGATATTTGCTGAATCGAGAGCACTAGCAGAAAAGAAGCTGTGTTGAACCTGTGCAGAATGACCACCGCATCCATGTAGAGAAGAAGAGTCCTTCATTATAGATTATAAGGAGAGAGAACAACAAAAGTGGTCTCCTTTCAAGCAAAATGCTTCTCATTGAAACTTCAGACAGAGCCATGTAGATGAACTGCTCTGACTTAAGCCTAGTACACACGCAACGAATTTCCGCCGACCGGTCGTCCGTCTTTTGTCCAGAGTTGTGTTTTGTTGTTTGGAATGTGCCTAGACTGCACACGAATTTTCCCGCACGACAAAATTCTACTTCAGAAGTGATGTCATGTGTTGGTTTGCTTTCTTTGTGTTCTTTCTTCTCTGAGCATGCCTAGTCTTGCTCATAAGATTTTTCCCTGTCGAAATCTGTACTGACTGCACGAAAATCTGACGTGTTTTGATGGTGGACAAAAATTCTATAGCCTGCACACCAGGATTTTTTCGGCCGAAGAGTCAGAGTCGGTTGTCGGAAGCATCATACTAACAAGTCGAAAATCGGCAGATCGGTCGTCGGACGAAAATTCCTGGCCGAATTTCGACGCTTGTGTACAAGGCTTAAGTGTGTGTACGTTTCGGCTTAAGCTATTGAGGTATGAAAACAGGGCTTTTCATACAGAAGGTAGAGAGAAGCATATAACAAGAGGCACACAGTTGCAGTTTCATAAATTGTTTTATAGTCTTGACCTTATTTACAAACCATTATACATTCTTTTAAAAAATATTGCTTAAGTTTTTATTTCCACATTATTCATGATTGAACAAAAGCGCCAGTGTGTGCACATGCCAACTTGTCTTTCCCGGCCTAGTGTAGGACTTGTTATATGTGGGAACTGACGTGTGACAGAAGAGAGGCTTTGTGTGAGTACTCTTTTCCACATTCAGAACACGAATATGGGCGATCACCGATGTGGACTCTCTCATGTCTGGCCAAATTTGATTTATCAGTAAAACATTTTCCGCATATTGAACACGAGTATGGCTTTGCACCCGTGTGCGTCCTTTCGTGAGTAAAAAGGCTGTTTCTCTGGGAAAATGATTTGCCGCACTCCGAACAAGAATATGGTTTCTCTCCCGTGTGGATCCTCTTGTGTCTGCTAAGGGAGGATTTGTATATAAAACTTTTCCCACACTGGACACATGAAAATTGCTTTACTCCGGTGTGACTTCTGAGGTGTACGATAAGCCCCCCCCTTCTGTTGAAACATTTTCCACATTCAGGGCAGGGGAAGGTTTCATCCCCTGGGTGGTGGATGATGTGAGGTGACGGATCAACAAAACTCATGCCATGTGTAGAAGGATCAGGTGGTGGATCTGCGTTCTGTGCTATTAAATAGAGGTTTGGGGTAACAGGGCTTTCTTCTGAAGACTCCCATGTGATGTCATCTACCTCATCATCTGGAAAGAGAGTGGGCTGTTTGTCCTTATTCCTGTTGTGTTCTGCTCCTAGAGGAAAGAATATGTGGAAGGGAAGTAGGAGCGATGTGAGTCAAAGTGTATTTAAACCCAAGAACAAAAGTGTAATATGTTGCAGCTTAACAGTCCTGGATGTGGTGGCTGCATTCGTTTTTCCCCTCTACTTTCACCTGGTGATTCTGTTCTAGGGTGGCAACGTATACTCTCAGTACTGCATTTATGGAGGGAAGCTGCATGATCACCCTAGGACTGGCCTACAGAAACGTACTCCTCTTCTACTCTCTGTAACATATAGGAGCAGGGTTCTGTAGTCCTCAGTGATGGCTGAGGCCAATGTAAATTGTTAACAGTCAGCTCAGGCGTAGAGCGCGGTCATTTAGCAGCTCACAGTATTTCTGGCCAAATTAACAGATATTTTTGTTTGCAATTATCAAGCAGATATAACAAAGTGCTTTCAATAGTATATGTAAAGACCAAAAGGAAGCAAACAAGAGAAGTTCATTGTTAGGGGTTACATAATCTTTAATTGTTTTCTAATACAAAATTTGTCAGAGAATAGTTATAAGTGAAGTTCTTGACTTAGAGTACACAACTTTCCAGTGGAATTCATTAGGACACCTAATCCCCCGAAATGTATGACCACAAAGAATTTTAACAAATGGGCAATGTCTAGTACATTAATAAAATGTGATCACACAAGCACAAAGAAAAAGGTTTTTTGGCTAGGTGGGCACTTTAAGTTGGCCAAACTCATATTTTTTGTAGGTCAATTTTTAAACAAATGTGCAGGGAATTATGCTTTTGTAGTAAAGTGGTTTGAGCCATTACACACACTCATGCAAATTTTCAGTCCAAACTTACCAGAGGAAAAAATTACTTTCTTTCTTACCTAGTACAGGACAACAAAAGTCTTTAAGCTTCAGGTTATGAGAAAAATATATACTACAAAGAAATGTGTGTATATCCCTCGTGCCTATGGGTGTTCCAACAAGTGGGTTTTAATAATAGAAGTAAATAAATATATGTAAAGTGCAGCTGCTACAGGAAATGGGATGTAGTGAAAGTAAGACCCCAAAATATTGAGGCCAGCTATAGCGCTTGCTTGAAATGAACCAGGACTGGACAATAACTTGTCAGTACCTGAGGTTAGAATAATGGTGGGCTTCAGATAAAGTGCTGGGTGCTATGACGTCTTTAGACGCATTGACGAAACGCGCGTAAGGTGGAACGCACGCTGCATACGTCACGGTTGCCTGAGTGGAACGCAAGCCGGTATTCACCGCTCTCCACTCACGGGCACCATTTCGGCTGGCGTTTTTTTCGTTTTTATGCATTGTATACCTACCTACTCTATTAAAGATATTTTTTTAATGGTACTACACTATCTGGAGCCTTTTTTTACCCTGTATACCCTGACCGGACCCTGAGGATCGAGGCTATCCAGCACAGGGGATCCAGAGTATCGCGGTACTACAAAGCCCAGCAGTGTCTTCTCTGGCCCTGGTGGCAATAAAGCGATTATAGGTCTTAATACCGTATGGTATATAAGACCCACAACATCTGGTGAGTGTGTTCTCCTATTATCCCCCACGGTGACACCACAAGTACCAGCATTGGATCATTGGAGGATTCAACACAGAGCACAGAGCACCTGCTTATGAACTTTTATTTATGGACTTTTTCTACCTGCACATTTGCACCTGAAGCCTTATTAATGAAATTTATTGAATATATGTATTTACTGGGATATTATTAATTTTATTTGATTGCTTCTTCACTCATATATAGCACCTTCCTCGCCATTATTATTACCGCTCATCTGTCGTTTATTTTATTTTATTATTGTGATATCTACCTCATTATTTTAAATATTATTTATCACTTATTGTATATTAATTCATCCCTATATTACTTGATAGCACCCAGCACTTTATCTGAAGCCCACCATTATTCTAACCTCGGGTACTGACAAGCTATTGTCCAGTCCTGGTTCATTTCAAGCAAGCGCTATAGCTGGCCTAAATATTTTGGGGTCTTACTTTCACAACCTTCAGGTTATACTGCTGCCTAAAATAGCATTAAACACTGGCACAAAAAAACAACTGTAGTTCAGCCCAGGATATTCCCTCTCACTACCAACATGCCTCAGTCTTTTGCTAGTGCCCTAGGACTGTGGTTTCCAAACTAGGGCCTTTTGCTTGCCTTTATGAGGCCCTTGGGGCACTATTTCACCCACTGACACCAAGGATGGGACACTGTTCTGTCCATGGACACCCAATGATAAGACACTATTCCGTTCATGGACACCAATGATGGGACACTTTTCTGCCCACTGATACCAAACAATGGGACACTATTCTGTCTATGGACTCCAATGATGGGAGACTTTTCTGCCTACTGACACCAACTATGGGACACTATTCCGCCCACTGCCACCAATGGGGCATTGTAACCATCGCCAGGACACTTTCTACTTCCCAATGGCCACTGCCTGGCTTTAAATTCTGAAGGATAGTAAACTGGCCCTTTGTTTGGAAAGTTTGGAGACCCTGCCTTAGGATGATGGAAGTCTTTATCTACAGTTGTGATATAGTAAGACTAACATTTTTTTTGCTAGCACTGTTTTCTTCTATCAAGACTCTTACAATGTGGCTGGAGTTTCCTCTCTTCTATTGCAGTTTGAGAGTGGTTTTCCTCAGCCTCACTTTTGGAGTACTGTGCCCAGACCTTGCTGGACTAGACTCATCTACTGAATTGGCTGGTCAGGCCAACTATCTGGAGCTATCTCAAAATGTGGGTCACTGGGCACCCTTAACTCCTGTTCCTAATGGTTTTGTCATGGAACACGTTAATGCTGTGGGACGGAGTACTGAAGTCATCCACTGGGCTGGACACCCACCAAACAGCTTCCAGGAATCATCTCCCTGCTCCAATCCATTATACTTTCTCTTTAAAAAAATGATATATTGCCTTAAGTTTTATTTTCACTTTATTCATGATAAAAACAAGGACCAGTGTGTGCACATGCCAACTTGTCTTTCACATCACACCTCTTAGCTGTGGGAACTGGCATGGGACAGAAGAGAGGCTTTGTGCGAGTATGCTTTCCCACATTCAGAACATGAATATGGGCGATCACCCAGGTGGAGTCTTTCATGTCTAACCAAATTTGATTTATCGGTAAAACTTTTCCCGCACTTGGAGCAGGAATAGGGCTGGTCACTAGTGTGTACCGCCTTATGTCGAAGCAAATGGGATTTAAGTGCGAAACCTTTCCCACACTCTGAGCATAGATAGGGGCGTTCCCCGGTGTGGATTCTCCTGTGTTTAGCAAGATCTGAACGGTCATTAAAACATTTCCCACACTCAAAACATGAAAATGGCTTCTCCCCCGTGTGGCACCTCTGGTGCTTAATAAGCCCTGAACTCCTGGAAAAACATTTGCCACACTCAGAACATGAAAAGGGCCTCTCCCCTGTGTGAGATCTCATGTGGGTGATCAGATTTCCCTTCTCAGTAAAACATTTATTGCATTCAGAGCAGGAAAATGGTTTATCAGCAGTGTGAGTCTTTTCGTGGGTATAAAGAGCCGAACTCTGCCTAAAGCATTTTCCACAAACTGAACAGGAGTATGGCTTCTCACCCGTATGCGTCCTTTCGTGGGTGGAAAGAGCTGAACTCTGCCTGAAGCATTTTCCGCATACTGGACACGAATATGGCTTTGCGCCTGTGTGCGTCCTTTCGTGAGTAAAAAGACTATTTTTCTGAGAAAAGGATTTGCCGCACTCCGAACACGAATATGGCTTCTCCCCAGTGTGGACCCGTTCGTGTCTGCTAAGGGACGATTTGTAAATAAAACATTTCCCACATTGGGGACAAGAAAATTGCTTTACTCCAGTGTGAATTTTCAGGTGTCCAGTAAGCCCTTCTTTTTTGCTATAACATTTTCCACATTCAGGGCAGGGGAAGGTTTGATCCCCAGTTGTAGGGGTAATGGGAGATGAGAGATCAGCAAAACTCGTATCCTGTGTGGAGGGATCCGAAGATGGATCTGCGCTGTATGATAATAAATGGAGATTTGATGTAAAGGGGTTTCCTTCTGAAGATTCCCATGTGAACTTTTTTTCTTCTACTTCATCATTTGGAAACATGATGGGCTGGTTGTCCACATTACTCCAATTGTGTTGTGTGTCTGGAGGAAAGAATATGTGGAAGGGAAGCAGGAGTGATGTGAGTTAAAATGTATTTAAACACAAGAACAAGAATGTAATTTAGTGCAGTGTAACAGTCTTCAGATGTGGTAGCTACATTAGTTTCTTTTTTCAAGCTCATTCCCCTTTATTTTCACGAGCTAAGGTGACAACGAGAAAGCCACCCATAGACTTTTTGAATTAGGGATCGACCGATTATCGGCAAGGCTGATATATATCGAGGGCCGATATGCACTTTTCCCGATATATCGGAATCGGCCCCCGGAGGTCGTGACGTCATTACGTATGTTGCACCACGCGCCTCCACGCACTGGGACAGCTTCTGCCTTCTTGGGCCGCCTCCCTCAGCCTCGTCTGGAGTCGGGGAGTCTCGGAACAGTGAGTGTACAGTGCACATCTTGTGTTTAACACAGCTGCCACATACATACACCCCCCCACCCACAGCTGCCCGGTGCCAGTCAGCCAGCCACCCACAGGCCTGTACCAGCCAGCCACAGGCCCTGCATGTACCAGCTAGCCAGCCACAGGCCCGGGGCCTGTACCAGCCAGCCACCACAAAGGGTGTCAGCCAGCCACCCACCCACCAAAGGGTGCCAGCCAGCCACCCACCACAGGGTTTAGTAACAGATGTGTGTCGAAAATTGTGTTTATTTTGCAAAACTTTAAATGTTCAAAATATTGGCCGATACCGATATGCAATGGCCAAAATAATCGGTATCGGCAACGAAAAACCGATATCGGTCGATCCCTAGTTTAAATCTCAGCCGGTTTAACAGGGGCCAGCCGAAATTCGAACCACGTATGGGCAGGCTGAACGAACCTAACTTGATCGATCAACTTGGGTACAACCAGTCTATCAGGGTTTACATGGTGTTATTGCTAGCAGCTATTATAGCCACTATCAGTGATCAATGTTTTCCCCGGTGGGAACAGCTCCCCCGCCCCCGTCAGGAGAACACAGTGGCTCAGCAGCAGGGTTTCCCCCATCAACACTGTATGTGTTGATGGCGAAATCCAGGGGTAGGCAACCTTGGCTCTTCCGCTGTACTGAAACTACAAATCCCATCATGCCTCTGCCTTGGGGAGGCATGCCTGTGGCTGTCAGAGTCTTGCAGTGCCCTATGGGACTTGCAGTTCTACAACAGCTGGAGAGCCAAGGTTGCCTACCCCTGGATTAGACAGTGTTGATGGGGAAATCAAGTGATTTTCTTTCCTGCAAACTGAGGTTGAAGAAAAGAAATTCGCTTACAGTATTGTATCTATGCTAAGAAGATGCCTGGTCACCTAAGCTAGGACTACAGAAACCTTCCTCTCTCCTATTCCCAATTATGAAGATATGTAACTGATAACTGCCAGCACATGCATAGAGCACAGAAAGTTATTTGCGGATAGGATTCCTGGCAAGACCAACATGTATTTTATTTCTTTTGCACTTATCGAACTTTGAAAGTATTTTCTACGATTCACTGATTGCAGAAGGCACAAGCAAGTTGCTATTATTACTCCTAAATTATAGAAGGAGACCACTATAGCTCTTACTGATGCAGTGTGCAACACCCTGAAGCTACGGTATCAGCCTGTTACTTCTACCAGTGCTATTTCCAGTCTTAGGCTGCTTAAATCTCCTAAGGTTGCAAAGATTTCCTCTTCTACCTCTCTCAAGGTCCATCATCAAATATGAAAGGAATGCTGAACTTGGTGTGAATCTCAGAGCTTCTCCTTCCTACAAGCCTGGCCTGGACCAGTCTTTGGCTCTCCGCAATATCAAAGGTCAAGTTACTGCCCTTTCTATGCAGTTTCATGGACTGCTGGCTTCTCGCTCTATAAATCAGACTTTTGATTAGGAGATCCCCAATGTAGTTCCACTCTGTTTCTTTGACATTGTGAGTTCTGGATCTGGTACTGTCTGTTTCTATTAACCATCACCTCTGTAAGCTAAGCATCTGAACTGGCTTCCCTATCCTACAAGTAACACCTTCTGGTTCTCAACAGGGACAACGTGGTGTTCACGTGGTGTTCAAATCCAGAACTTCCTTCTTGCCTGAAGGTATTTTCTGCCTTTCACCTGTACCGGGACATTTTTCCTCCATCCATCTGTCTGACTCCAGATCACCAAGGAAACTTCTGCCTATCGTCTTGAACGTATATTTCAACCACTGCTTTTACTTTTTTGTAATTTCAAATGGACCTGGTAAGGGAGCACCAGCTTCTTGTTTGGCTAAGGAACAACAAAAGAAGAAAAAAGGGGTGCACCGACCTAATGCATTACCACTAAAAATGTATTAAAAATGTTAAAAAGTATACATTATACTCACAAAGCAGGTGTGTATGGACACACATCAACATAATACACATAAAGTCTCCAAGGTAGCCAAGGAACCGCACTGTGTTGAATGGTATGCAGTGTGCCGCATGAGGCTGCTGTGTCAAGGCTAATGCGTTTCAGGGGCAAACCCCCTTCCTCAGAGCCAAAAAGAGTTGCTACTAAAAATACATTTTTTGTGGTAATGCACTAGGTCGGTGCGCCCCTTTTTTCTTCTTTTGTTGTTCCATAGTTGTTTACGGATACCCTTGATCCTGAAGGGGCAGCAAGACCGCAAACTTTGTCCACTCAAGTCTGAAGTTTTCCTCTTCCCTCCGGCCTATTTTTCACTTGAGCGCAGGAGAATTGTTCTACTACTTGGCTCTTGTTTGGCTAAGGCAGACCATCATCCAAGCTTATGGTCTCAAGGATTCGTTTCAGTCCTTCCCTGTTAAGGTGCTCTCAACAAGATCTGTGAGTGCTTCTTGGACCTTTCAGATTTGGACAAAATTTTCCTACATTTGGTACCTGGTTTTCTGCTCACATGTTCTCCAAAGCTGGCTATAGAAGGTTTAAATCTCGGCCAGTTTAGCAGGGACAGGCCGAGATTGGAACCATGTATGGGCAGGCTCATAGACACCGTAGCTACTAGCAATAATCACTGTGTTCTCCCAGGAGGGACGGCTCCCTACACCCCTCCTCTGAGAGAACACAATGCCTCCGTGGGAGAGATTCCCCCCATGAACACTGACTGTTGATAGACCCGTGGTTGCAGGAAAGGAAATTGTGCCATCTATGGCCGGCTTGAGTTCTACCAGGTAGAATATGATGCTAGCTTAAAGACTTCCTGTATTCCTTTAATAAAAGATTTTTGTGGAACATACACCTCCTGGCTCCCTCACTGAGCAAATAACTTTCAACTGACAGAGAAGGGGGGAGAAGAAGAGATTGTTGTAGTGACAGAACAAGGAGAATCTGGGACTCTTCTCTGGATTTACTGTTTATTCCTCACCTGTGCTGATCTCTGGAGAAATGTCCTCCTCCTTACATGGATCATCAGCCTTCATATATGAATCTTCTTCAACTTCAATAACAATCAGGCCTTTATCCTGAACAAAACATCATACAATACATTTTAACAGTGTCTAGATTATTTAACCCTTTCACTGCCAGCTCAGTAAGCCTTACATCCTCTGCATTCCCTTCTAATATTTAAATCTGCTACTCCTTTAAGCGACTATAAACTTATAACAGTTCAGAGGAGTACTTTTGGTCATGTAAATGGATAGCTCAGAAACCACTGATCTCAGCCCTTCATTAAAAAAAAAATGTTGACAGCCCCCCCCCCACTCTGCTGCACTACCTGTCAGTGTTCCTCCCCCCCTTTTTTTCCTTAGTTGGATCCCTTCCATGTGCCCGCTGCTCTTCCTGCCTTTCGGCGCCCTCCAATAATCCCAGGCTCTCTTTGCCCTTGGATTCCCTGCTGCCCTCCTTGCCTGTACCATCCTGTCCTCTATCCCTCCCTGCCGCCTGCCAGTGGGTGCAAGGAGGGGAAGGGAGGATTGATCTATTCAGGATAGAGGGTGGGGAGGTCGGAAAAAAAATGTTTCTCTTGTTTACTGACCCTTTAAATAAATGCAGGAGTGGTCAATAGTGAGCTACTGACTTTGAAAGCTTTAGGTGAAAAATTATAAAAGTGAATCTGGTCACCTAAGGTTAAAATTGGAGTGCAGGGCCTGGCAGTGAAAGGGTTAAGCATGCAGTTATTTATTCATTTTTAATGAAGATGCTCAGTCCCATCTACCTCATCATACTGAGGACTCTTGTGATGTTCCGGTGTGGAATCCTGGGAATACGGAGGATGGGGACATCTTTCCGGTGTATTTTTGTTACTGGATCCATCTGTAAAAAAAAAAAAACTTACATAGTGTGAATAAAAGGCCTTTATTACTTATCATAAATTCCATTTCTTGCAGGGCAGTACATTGAGGGACACAGGAATTCAGATACAGTCAGGTTGTATGGCAGCCTACAGGAGGATGGGATACTGGCAAACAGAAAAAAAAAAATGTAAGCCAGCACCCGGTATAACGAATTTAAAAAAAAAAAAACCCAGAGTTATGCCCCGTACACACGTGCAGATTATCTGAAGACTTTTGTCTGCAGACTTACCTTTTCTATGTAGTGCAAGGGCCTGCCGGATTGTATACAAATTGAAAGTGTTTAGGTTTGACCTTATATTACATGGTTTTGGTAAGTCTGCAGACAAAAGTCTTCAGATAATCTGCACGTGTGTACGGGGCATTAGACTTACCGGTAAGGCTCCATGTACACGGGACGCTGGAAATGGCCGTTTAGGAGCAGTTGGGCCTTTTTTTTAGAAGCCCCTGAACCCATCTACATTTTATCTTATCTGTCCATGTACACCAGGTCGTTTGCGGGCAGTTGCGTTCAGGGACTGTTTTTAGAACGCAATTATTTGCGTTCGAACGTGTGTTTCCCGGCGTTTCAAACACAAAAACGCAACGACCCGCGTTTGGCGTTCGTGTTTTTCCATTTTAAAGGGGAATAATTTTTTTGACCTCTAGGAACGGTTCTAAACGCAAACGCCCGCTAAACGCGGGTACAAACGCGACCGAACGGACGTTTCAAACGTCCTAAAAATTCCAGCATTCAAAGGGACGTTTAACAACATCCCGTGTACATGGACCCCAACTCTGTTTCTAGGACAGCACAGGAGATATAGGCTCCACCTCCGGAGACAGGAAACACAAAGGATCAGGTGAATAAAGGGGCGGACACCCACCATCTTCCCCAGTCTTTATCCGAGAACTCCCCGGACATGGCATCTGCAACAAGACAAAAACACTCGTCCATGGTTATAACAGCATTATAGGGAATGAATCCCTGCTGTCCTGGACGACTCCTAGAAACAGAAGTCTAACTCTGGTTTTTCTCCAGTCGTTTGTCCAGGACAGCACAGGAGAGATCAACGAGAACTTACCAGATTAGGGTGGGACTACCGCCTGGAGGACCTTCCTTCCAAACGCTTGATCTTGCACAGAGAGAAGGTCCAGTCTGTAGTGCTTGATGAATGTCGAGAAGCTAGACCAGGTGGCTGCTTTGCAAATTTGTTCTGGTGTCGCCCCTGCCCGCTCCGCCCAAGAGGCAGAGAACGCCATCGTGGAATGGGCCAACAGCACTCTTTGTCTAAACTTCTATAAGCTTCTACTATCGCCCGTTTAATCCACCTGGCTATAGTATTTTTTGAAGCCTGCTGCCCCTTATTTTTCCCTGAATGCACTACAAATAAAGCATTGGATTTCCTAAAGCTCTTAGACAACTCTAGATAGCTTAACACACAGGCCCTGACATCTAGAAGATTAAACTCTGCTTCCCTTAGATTGGAAGGGGAGGAACAGAAGGATGGTAACATCATTTCTTGGGCCCTGTGGAACCTGGAAGCCACTTTAGGTAGGAATCCTGGATCTGTACGTACCACCAACCTGTCTTCAAAAATTTGAAGAAAAGGTTCCCTAACTGAAAGCGCCTGTAACTCACTAATGTGCCTGGCTGAAGAAATTGCTACCAGAAGGGCTGTCTTAAGGGTAATAAACTTTAACGACAGGTCTATGCCCTGTGAAAGTTTTATCCAACCCTGTAGTACTATTGACAAATCCCATTTGGGAAGCACCTTAAATGGAATTGGCCTCATTCTGGATAATCCCTTGAAGAACCTCATCACTAAAGGTTCTAAAGCCAGGGATTTTTCCAGAAATACTGGTAATGCCGCTACTTGTACCTTTAAGGTACTAATGGCCAGTCCCTTGTCTGCACCTTCCTGCAGAAATTCAAGGATGGCTGGAATACCGATCTCCCTGTTATCGGTTTTTAGCCAAGAACAAAAAATTTTCCAATACTTAAAATAAATTGCCTGGGTGACCTTTCTACTAGAAAGAATTGTGCGGATCACTTTATCTGAAAGTCCTTTTGACTCCAAAAGACCTTCTTCAGATACCAGGCTGCCAACTTCATTCTGTGGATCTTTGGCAGTTGTATCAGTCCCTGGGATAGCAGGTCTTCCCTCTCTGGCAACATGAGGGGGGGGACCTACTGCTAGACGCCACAGGGATGAAAACCAAGGCCTGTTTGGCCAAAACGGGGCTACCAGGATTAAGGTGGTATCCTCCTGGATGAACTTCTTTAGAACGAGAGGAATCACCTTGAACGGGGGAAAGGCATAACTCAGCTGAGACGTCCACTCCTGAGCTAAGGCATCCAGCCCTATGGTTCCTCCGCCTTTCTCCAAGGAAAAGTACCTTGGGACTTTGCTGTTTGTTCTGCTGGCGAACAGATCTATGTCTGGAAGGCCCCATCTCTGGGTCACCAACTGGAAGACTTCCCTGTTTAGGGACCACTCCGATTCCGATACCCGATGGCGACTTAGAAAATCTGCCATCTCGTTGTCCACACCCCTTAGGTCAGGGGTGTCAAACTCTAATTTAATCACGGGCCGCATCAGCATTAGGATTGCCCTCAAAAGGGCCGGTTGTATCTGTAAGACTAGATGTCAAGGGCATCCCCTACCCTTACATAAGACGTAAAAAGCCTCTCTACCATCACAAGTTGAGTCCCCTACCCTCCCTTACATCACAGTGCACCTCCCTTAGCTTGTGGTGCTGCTGGGAAGAAGCTGGAGACATTGCTGGAAAGCAGAAAGTATAAGGTCTGGAGGAGGATTGGAGCTCTCCTGCAGCTACAGGAGAGGTGCGAGGGCCACATAAAATGGCCTGGAGGGCTGCATTTGGCCCGCGGGCCTTGTGTTTGACACCTGTGCCTTAGGTGGACAGCGAAAATAGAGCTCAGGTTTGCTTCTGCCCAGGAAAAAAGGTTCGCTGTCAGCTGCATCAGGGACGGACACCGTGTCCCTCCTTGTTTGTTGACATAAGTGACCGCCACCACGTTGTCCGATAGGACTTGTACATGGTGTCCGTTCAGGTCTTTGGAAAAAACTCTTAGGGCTTCCCAGATTGCCCGCAGTTCTCTCCAATTGGCCGATTCCAGAGACTCCCTCCTGGACCATGCTCCCTGGGCCATCCTCGTTCCCCAGTGGGCTCCCCAGCCCCAGGTACTGGCGTCCGTAGTTATCCAGACGGATATTGGGAAGGACCACTGAAGGCCCCCCCAGAGGTTCTCTTCTTTCCTCCACCACCAGAGCGATTGCTTGGCTTTTGGGGATAAATGGATGGTCCTGTCCAAGGATTGCTGGCTCCCGTCCCAAACTCTCAGGATGTTGGCTTGGAGACACCGAAAGTGGAACCTGACATACTATCTCCATATTTTGGAGGATGTGTGTATCTAGGGGGATCCTTAATACAAGAAATTAAAGTCTCCTCTTACCCGGAGATGTGAGGCATGGCCGGTTCTCCATCAGGACGTCCTTGTAGAGATCCTTGTGTCCTTCTATATATTCCCACTCCTCCATGGAGAAATAGACCGTGACATCCTGAAACTGTATAGGAACCTGACATACTATCTCCATATATCGGAGGATGTGTGTATCTAGGTGGATCCTCAATACAAGAAATTAATGTCTCCTCTTACCCGGAGATGTGAGGGGTGGCTGGTTCTCCATGAGGATGTCCTTGTAGAGATCCTTGTGTCCTTCTATATACTCCCACTCCTCCATGGAGAAATAGACAGTGACATCCTGACACCGTATAGGAACCTGACATACTATCTCCATATATTGGAGGATGTGTGTATCTAAGTGGATCCTCAATACAAGAAATTAATGTCTCCTCTTACCCGGTGATGTAAGGGGCGGCCGCTTCTCCATCAGGATGTCCTTGTAGAGATCCTTGTGTCCTTCTATATACTCCCACTCCTCCATGGAGAAATAGACAGTGACATCCTGGCACCGTATTGGAACCTGACACACACAATGATACAGTCACCAACCAGACACATCCCTGGTCTGTTACTGGATAATGTCCCAGAATTCCCAGCACCACTCACCTCTCCTGTCAGAAGCTCAGTGATCTTGTTGATAACGGCTAGAATTTTACTGGTGTTCTTTTCCTCCAGTATCAGGGAGTAAAGTGGAGGCTCCATGATGGGACTCTCATTCCTAGTCCATTCCCCCGATATATAGGAATAGGTTAAAGGTGTCACATGATCACCAGATGTCTTCACCACTACGGAGTAATCCTGAAAATGAAGATCAATGTATAGAACTATAGAGGACAAATCATTACTTACTACTACTTAAGACAGTACATATCTATACCCAGCTCTGTATTTTATTAATAGAGATAAGAGTGATGTCATGTGACCTCCCAGAATCCTCCTCACCTCTCTACCAGGTCTGTGTTTTATTAATAGAGATAAGAGCGATGTCATGTGACCTCCCAGAATCCTCCTCACCTCTCCAGTCAGGTCTGTGTTTTATTAATAGAGATAAGAGTGATGTCATGTGACCTCCCAGAATCCTCCTCACCTCTCTACCAGGTCTGTGTTTTATTAATAGAAATAAGAGCGATGTCATGTGACCTCCCAGAATCCTCCTCACCTCTCCGGTCAGGTCTGTGTTTTATTAATAGAGATAAGAGTGATGTCATGTGACCTCCCAGAATCCTCCTCACCTCTCCGGTCAGGTCTGTGTTTTATTAATAGAAATAAGAGCGATGTCATGTGACCTCCCAGAATCCTCCTCACCTCTCCGGTCAGGTCTGTGTTTTATTAATAGAGATAAGAGTGATGTCATGTGACCTCCCAGAATCCTCCTCACCTCTCCGGTCAGGTCTGTGTTTTATTAATAGAGATGAGTGATGTCATGTGACCTCACAGAATCCTCCTCACCTCTCCGGTCAGCTCTGTGTTTTATTAATAGAAATAAGAGCGATGTCATGTGACCTCCCAGAATCCTCCTCACCTCTCCAGTTATCAGGTAGATGATCTCCAGTGTGAGGTTTAATATCTTCTGGGTCACCTTCTTCCTTTCCTCCTCTGTTCTCAGTGGATCATCCATGAATGAAGAAATGAACTCTAGTCTTTATAGAAGGTCCTACTGAAGAGGAGACAATTATGGAATGTAGCAGCACTTTATATATATATATATATATTGTACATTCACATCAGTTAAAGCAATAGAAGGAAGGGCTATAAATAAAAATATTTTGGTGGTCAGTGAATTTAGTGGGGTTTTTTCCATTTTTTTTTAGATAGCCAACAGCTGCTACCTTCTTTCCAACCATAACTTTCCTTACACCCAGAAACCTTTGTGACAAATCCACCAATTTTCCCTTTACGAATCAACAATCTCAATAGAAGAGTCCCTACAGAGGTGCCATTCAAACCTGACAAGATGCAAACAGTTCCTCCATAACTTTACAACAATCTGATGTTCATGGAGAACAACCACACACATATAAGATACATACCAAACATACAAAATATGGATGGATACATTGGAGATGTCACCACTTCTCCAATGGCTGGCCATTAACCACTTAAGCCCCGGAAGATTTTACCCCCTTCCTAACCAGGGCCTATTTTGCGATTCGGCACTGCGTGACTTTAACGGACAATTGCGCGGTCGTGCGACGCTGTACCTAAATGAATTTGACGTCCTTTTTTTCCCACACACAGAGCTTTCTTTTGGTGGTATTTGATCACCTCTGCGCTTTTTTGATCATGCGTTATAAACAAAAAAAGAGCGCCAATTTTGCAAAAATAACAATATTTTTCACATTTTTTTATATGAAATTCCCCAAAAAAATGTAAAAATCAAAATTTTTTAACATTTTCGGCCAATTTGTTTTATGCTACATATGTTTGGTAAAAAAAGAAATTGCAAAAAGCGTATTTTGATTGGTTTGCGCAAAAGTTATCGCGTTTACTAACAAAGGGAAAGATTGTCATTTTTGGTGGTTTTTTTTCAACGAGTAACGGCGGCGATCTGCGATTTTTTTTGCGGGACTGCGACATTGCGGCGGACAGATCGGACCCTTGACTGACATTTTTGACACTTTTGGGGGTACCAGTGGCATTTCTACAGTAATCACTGCTATAAATATGAACTGTTACTGTAAAAATGACACTGGCAGGGAAGGGGTTAACTGTATTGGAGAGGGAGGGGTTACGTGTGTCCTAGGGGCGTGATTCTAACTGTGATTGGATGTGGCTACTACTGTAAGAACAGAGATCAACGGTCCTACATAGTAGATCCCTCTGATCTCCATTTTTACACAGGGGAGAATGACAGGCGGCTTTGTTTACATTAGCCGCCTGCCTTTCTCCCTTCCCGACGAACGATCGCGAGTGACCGGCGGACATCAGGTCCGCCGGTCACACGCACTGACTTGTTAGGGAACGCGTCTCAGAGGGCGCGCGCTCGCCCGCTATTGGCTCACAAGCCAGTGACAGGCTAGTGACATACCGGTACGTCACTTTGCCTGGCCGGGGCTGACCGCCGCAGTATATGTACTTGCGGCAGTCGGCAAGTGGTTGAAAAAGAAATGGGGAAGTTCCAAGGATCTGACCAGGCCCAATGGAGTATTAATAAACTTTGTACTTAAAAGAGAACCTGTGCTTTACCCTTGTTGGGCAAAGCAATAGGTTGACTTTCAATGCAGCCCTCATCTGCACAATATAGTCACCTTACCTGTGCTCCCCTTCTGCTCTGTTCAGCTGCCAGGAACAAATTAGAAATACACAATACTTACAGGTATGGAGGAACGCGTTTCACTCCCCTTCCATTCACATGACAATACTGGAGCTTAGTTGCTCAAGCACATAGTGCTGTCACATGGCGGCGGTGATAGGGTCCTATGTCCTGTGTGAGCTCCAGGTCCTTAGCATAAACAGGGCCATCATTGGCTGAACAGAGCAGCAAGGCAATGAAGGGAAAGTGGTACATTCTGCTGAGGGCCAATTTGAAGAAGTTGAGGAACACCACGGCCCCATGGTTCAGGAACACCACGGCCCCATGGTTCAGGAACACCACGGCCCCATGGTTCAGGAACACCACGGCCCCATGGTTCAGGAACACCACGGCCCCATGGTTCAGGAACACCACGGCCCCATGGTTCAGGAACACCACGGCCCCATGGTTCAGGAACACCACGGCCCCATGGTTCAGGAACACCACGGCCCCATGGTTCAGGAACACCACGGCCCCTTGGTTCAGGAACACCACGGCCCCTTGGTTCAGGAACACCACGGCCCCTTGGTTCAGGAACACCACGGCCCCTTGGTTCAGGAACACCACGGCCCCTTGGTTCAGGAACACCACGGCCCCTTGGTTCAGGAACACCACGGCCCCTTGGTTCAGGAACACCACGGCCCCTTGGTTCAGGAACACCACGGCCCCTTGGTTCAGGAACACCACGGCCCCTTGGTTCAGGAACACCACGGCCCCTTGGTTCAGGAACACCACGGCCCCTTGGTTCAGGAACACCACGGCCCCTTGGTTCAGGAACACCACGGCCCCTTGGCTGAGGACAACCACGGCCCCATGGTTGAGGAACACCACGGCCCCATGGTTGAGGAACACCACGGCCCCTTGGTTGAG
Organism: Pelophylax lessonae; assembly: GCF_965119305.1. NCBI lineage: Eukaryota > Metazoa > Chordata > Amphibia > Anura > Ranidae > Pelophylax > Pelophylax lessonae. Next base: position 245,824,437 of record NC_138776.1, read on the forward strand.
GTCCACCATGGCCCCTTGGTTGAGGAACACCACGGCCCCATGGCTGAGGAACACCACGGCCCCATGGCTGAGGAACACCACGGCCCCATGGTTGAGGAACACCACGGCCCCATGGTTGAGGAACACCACGTCCCCATGGTTGAGGAACACCACGTCCCCATGGTTGAGGAACACCATGGCCCCATGGTTGAGGACCACCAGGCTAGGTCGTAAAATGATGGGACACAGATGGCAACCGAAACCCACAGCAATACTGTCCAAACACAAGATATACAATACTTTGACGGTCCTACATCGGAAAAAAAATGTAACCTGGCTCTGGCCGGATCGTAAAGGAGGTCACCGCAACGCCACAACTTCATACCTGAAAATGGGTCTTGTGGTGCTTACTATTCCTAATGGACACAAAGGCACCACTCCAGCCTTCTCATTCATAGCAAACCTCCAAGTCATTACAGTCCCTCCATAAACTCATAATAATATTAATACAAAATAAAACATATAGAACCTGGTCCAGGGTGCTCTCCTCAGCTCAGACACACACAGAAGTATAGATTCAATGGACAGAGCAGGAAATCTGCAAAGCCTGACTCTGCTCACACCTCTAGAGTTTTCTGAAAAAACATATCAAAATGCATGAGGTGCTACTTCCGTCCCTTTTTTTAATCTTAGGCTACAACAAAATGGCCGCAACTCTTGTGAGCTGCGACCGTTCGCCAGCAGAGGGCAGTGAAAGCTTGTAGTATGCTGACATCCGCCATGTAGTATGCAGCGATAGCTTATAGTATGCGGACATCCGACGCCAGAGGGCGCCATTACACAGTGCCTTCTCATTTATGTCCCCGGAAGTGGAGCATAGTAGAGGCTAAACCCGGAAGTGGGGCATAGTAGAGGCTAAACCCGGAAGTGGGGCATAGTGGAGACTAAACCCGGAAGTGGGGAATAAGGAAGTAGATTTCAGACCAGGTAGGCAGGTGAGTGGTAGAATATTAATGAGAAGTAATGAATATTTATAGAGAGGAACTGTGGAAGATGGTTGAATCCCCATTGACTGCCTCTGTAGAAGGGAAAGCAGATACAGAAATGGTAGTATTATGAATACACTTGTAGAATCATTGATCAGAAATCATTGATCAGAATACATTATAACCATGAGGTTGTGACGTTATCGTGAGTTTTCCCTTTTTACGTAAGTCGCCCCGATGGGATTTTTCCTAGTGGTGAGTCCCTTGCGATGAGTCACCTCTACTGGAAACAAGGAAGGGGGGAGGGGGTGGTAGAACGAAGGTCCCATGATGGGGAGATCTTACCGCTGGGGTCTGCGGCTGATTCAGACCAGGAGCCATAAACCAATCATCAGTGAAATATACAGTTTGATTGGCGAGCCTCTTATCCTATCCAGAGGTTGGGTCAGATCCTTGGCTACACCGATCACCCATAACCCAGCCAGGCATGGACTCCACTAACTAATGTTTATACTCATACAATAAAAGTATGGGAATGCATGTAGACGTGTATTGGAAGGCTCTGGATGGAGCAGGGTGGTTGCGGGGGAGGGTTGTGGACTTTCCGCCTAAGTGGTCCTGTAGGGAATGAGCTTTGGGCTGGAGATCTCTTTAGGAGGCTGTGGGTTTTGCAGGGTAAATGTGAGACTGGAGGCCACTAAAGGGGCTGGGGGCACTTGTTGGAGGTTGGGGATGAGCCTTTTGAGGGAAGCTAGGGAGCTCTCTGGGGGATTGGGTGGCACTGTGGAGACTTTGGTCTCTCGGAGGGCCCCTATGAGAGGTTGGGGGTCATGGGAGCAAGGAGACGCTGTGTGAGTTTAAGGGATCTGCATCTGGCTGGAGGACCAGGAGAAGAGAGGCCATGGTGTGGCAGTGGGGCAAGGCCTGGTGGTTGAGACCACTGCCATAGAGCAATGTTTCTCAACTCCAGTCCTGAAGTACCCCCAATGGGTCATGTTTTCAGGAGAAACTGTGAGTTTAAGGGATCTTCATCTGGCTGGAGGACCAGGAGAAGAGAGGCCACGGTGTGGCACTGGGGCAAGGCCTGGTGGTGGAGACCACTGCCATAGAACAATGTCGTTCAACTCCAGTCCTGAAGTACCCCCAACGGGTCATGTTTTCAGGAGACACTGTGTGAGTTTAAGGGGTCTGCATCTGGCTGGAGGACCAGGAGAAGAGAGGCCATGGTGTGGCAGTGGGGCAAGGCCTGGTGGTTGAGACCACTGCCATAGAGCAATGTTTCTCAACTCCATGTTTTCAGGAGACACTGTGAGGTTAAGGGATCTGCATCTGGCTGGAGGACCAGGAGAAGAGAGGCCATGGTGTGGCATTGGGGCAAGGCCTGGTGGTTGAGACCACTGCCATAGAGCAATGCTTCTCAACTCCAGTCCTAAAGTACCCCCAACGGGTCATGTTTTCAGGAGACACTGCGAGGTTAAGGGATCTGCATCTGGCTGGAGGACCAGGAGAAGAGAGGCCGTGGTGTGGCAGTGGGGCAAGGCCTGGTGGTTTAGACCACTGCCATAGAGCAATGCTTCTCAACTCTAGTCCTCAAGTACCCTTAACGGGTCATTGCTTTCAGGAGACACTGTGAGGTTAAGGGATCTGCACCTGGTTGGAGGGCCAGGAGAAGAGAGGCTGGAGGACCAGGAGAAAAGAGGCCACGGTGTGGCAGTGGGGCAAGGCCTGGGGGTTGAGACCACTGCCATAGAGCAATGTCGTTCAACTCCAGTCCTGAAGTACCCCCAACGGGTCATGTTTTCAGCAGACACTGTGTGAGTTTAAGGGATCTGCATCTGGCTGGAGGACCAGGAGAAGAGAGACCACGGTGTGGCATTGGGGCAAGGCCTGGTGGTGGAGACCACTGCCATAGAGCAATGTTTCTCAACTCCAGTCCCCAAGTACCCCCAACGGATCATGTTTTCAGGATTTCCCTCAAATGAAACAGCTGTGGTAATTACTAAGGCAGTGAAACTGATCAAATCACCTGTGCAAAATAATGGCAAGCCTGAAAACATGACCTGTTGGGGGTACTTGAGGACTGGAGTTGAGAAACATTGTCCAAGAGACTACTCAGACATCTAGATATGAAAGAATGAGCAGAGGGCAGTCACTAGTTTTAAGCACTGTCACATGGGGAACCTAAAGGAATCTCCATTGTTTCTAGCTTTGATAAATTTTATATCTCTATTGCAGAGAGACAGGAGTCTGGCCTTCATCCCTAGCCACACCCCCTTCTATACACGACACACAGACATCAAACTGGGTAGCAGAACAGACACAAGGATCCATAGAAGGACGTCATGATGGAGAAGCGGCCGACCCTCACATCACCGGGTAAGAGGAGACTTTCATTTCTTGTAAAGGAGAGAAGAGTATTGAGGATCCCCCTAGATACACACATCCTCTGATATAAGGCCTGGTTCACACCTTTGCATTTTTTTAGTGCATTTTCAGTCATGTAGAAACACACTACCGTCTATGTAACATGGTTTTCTATGGGTCACGTTCACATCTGTGCATTGTATGGAAACGGCCAGGAACTATTTTCTGGTTTTCGGTTCTGTAGACTTCAATGGATTAAAAATGTGTATTGAAAAATGCAACTGGAAAATGCAAACTGCAACCTGCATAGGTGTGAGCCAGGCTTAAAGACAAAACAATGTATTCAGTCAGTGTGTGTGTTCCCTACAGATGGATCCAGTAACAGAAATCCCCCAGAGAGATGTCCCCGTCCTCTGTATTCCCGGGACTCCACACAGGAACATCAGGAGATCCCTCAGGAGGATCAGGTAATGGAAACAAAAGTTCTTAGCAATACTTTGGGGTTGTTTACTGAGAGCTGGTTCACACTAATCCAACTCAAAGTCGCCCCGACTTTGGGTGACTTTGAAATCGCCCGTGCAGCGCGACTTTATTGCGGCTTGCAAACGACTTCTCATAATAGAAGTCAATGCAAGTCGCTCCGACTTCGCCACAAAAATAGTGCAGGAACCTTTTTCTAAGTCGGAGCAACTTGAGTCGCTCTGATTAGAACGGTTCCATTGCACAGCATTGGGAGCTACTTTTCAGACGACCAAGTCGCCTTGACAAGTCGGAGTAGTGTGAACCGGCTCTAAAACTGAAGAGTGCAAAATCTGGTGCAGCTGTGCATGGTAGCCAATCAGCTTCTAACTTCAGGTTGTTCAATTAAAGCGGTTGTATACTGCAAAAAAAAAAAAAAAATCCTGCAAGAAAAAGGCATAATGAGCTAGTATACATCGCATACTAGCTCATGATGAAATACCTTAAAACGAAGCCCCAACAAGGACCCCCGGACACCGCTGTGGGAGCTGACATGCTACCTCGGCGTCTCTTCCTGGTTCGGTGGCTCCGGCGCTGTGACGCGATCACGTCACTCCCGCGCATGCGTGCGGGAGTCATTTTCTGGCAAGTGCAGAGTGCATGCGCCGCTAGCGTCAGCGGCTGCATGCAGGGCAAATATCTCCTAAACCGTGCAGGTTTAGGAGATAGTAATTGTACCTACAGGTAAGCCTTATTATAGGCCTTATTATAGGCTTACCTGTAGTTAAAAGTCACACAAAAATCAGTATACTACCACTTTAAGCCTTGACAAAAAATAAATAAAAAACTGGAAGCTGATTGGTTTATTTTCAGAGCTGCACCAGATTTTTCACTCTCTAGTTGAAGTAAATGAATCTCTTCATTTCATTTTGATTTTTGCTAAGTGGATCTCTCATAATAAATGTAATGGGCCTTTTGCATTTTAAGAGTGAAAGTCCAATTAAAGTTGAAGTTAAAGAAGAAGAAGACGAGGAAATTCCTCCAGAGATCAGCACAGGTGAGTAATAAACACTAAGGTGTACGTTTATTAAACTGAGGAGTTTTATTTAAGTTTCGTTCTCGGCCATTCACAGAGGAAAATGATCTCCTCTGCAGCCTGTTTATGAAGCCCAGAACTTCTGTTCTCACAGGGAGAAGTTTTTCCTCTGAAAATGGCTGAGATCTGAGTAGAGGGGGGGGGGTTAGGGGGGGGGGGGGGGTTGGCGTGCCTGTAATTTTGTGAGCTATTGTGAGATTACAGTGCAACCAAGTTTAAAAAGTGAATCCAAAGTTAAAAATAATACATTTTTACATGCACTGTGTGTAGATAACAAAAAAAAAAAAAAAAAAATATATATATATATATATATATATATATATATACATATATATATATACACACACACACTGTATATTTATATGTATATACTTACAAATACATATACAAAGTGTGTGTGTGTGTATATATATATATATATATATATATATATATATATATATATGTATGTATGTGTGTGTGTGTGTGTGTGTGTGTGTGTGTGTATAAATATATATATATATATATATATATATATACACACACACACACACTGCTCAAAAAAATTAAAGGAACACATTTTAATCAGAGTACAGCATCATGTCATTTTAACTCCTGGGATATTGATCTGGTCAGTTAAGTAGCAGAGGGGATTGTTATTCAGTTTCAGCTGCTTTGGAATTGATTAAATTACCAACAGGTGCACTCCATGGGCAACAATGAGACAACCTCCAAAACAGGAATGGTTTTACAGGTGGAGGCCACTGTTGTTTTTTTTTTTTCCCTATTCATCTTTTCTGAGTGTTTGTCACTAGTTTTGCATTTGGCTGGGGTCAGTGTCACTACTGGTAGCATGAGGCCATACCTGGACCCTATAGAGGTTGCACAGGCAGTCCAACTCCTCCTGGATGGCACATCAATACATCCCATTGCCAGAAGGTTTGCTGTGTCTCCCAGCACAGTCTCAGGAGCATGGAGGAGATTCCAGGAGACAGGCAGTTACTCTAGGAGAGCTGGACAGGGCGGTAGAAGGTCCTTAACCCATCAGCAGGACCGGTATCTGCTCCTTTGTGCATGGAGAACAGAATGAACACTGCCAGAGCCCTACAAAATGACCTCCAGCAGGACACTGGTGTGAATGTCTCTGACCAAACAATCAGAAACAGACTTCATGAGGGTGGCCTGAGGGCCCGACGTCCTCTAGTGGGTCCTGTGCTCACTGCCTGGAACCATGGAGCTCGATTGGCATTTGTCATTGAACACCAGAATTGGCAGGACCACCACTGGCACCCTGAGCTTTTCACAGATGAGAGCAGGTTCACCCTGAGCACATGTGACAGACGTGAAAGGGTCTGGAGAAGCCATGGAGAACATTATGCTGCCTGTAACATCGTTCAGCATGACCGGTTTGGTGGTGGGTCAGTGATGGTCTGGGGAGGCAAATCTATGGGGGGGGGACACACAGACCTCTACAGGCTGGACAATGACACCTTGACTGTCATTGGAGATCGGGATGAAAACCTTGGACCCATTTTCAGACCCTACACTGGTGCAGTGGGTCCTGGGTTTTTTCTGGTGCATGACAATGCCCGGCCTTATTTGGCGAGAGTATGCAGCCAGTTCCTGGAGGATGAAGGAATTGATGCCATTGAATGGCCCCCACACTTGCCTGACCTAAATCCAATAGAACACCTCTGGGACATTATGTTTCAGTCCATCCGACGCTGCCAGGTTGCACCTCAGTCTCTTCATGAGCTCAGTGATGCCCTGGTCCAGATCTGGGAGGAAATACCCCAGGGCACCATCCATCGCCTCATTAGGAGCATTCCCCGATGTCAGGCATGCATACAAGTATGTGGGGGCCATACAAACTACTGGGGACCATTTTGAGCTGCCGAAATGCATTTCAGCAAAATAGACTGCATCATTTTTTCACTTTGATTTTTGGGGTGTCTTTGAATTCAGCCCTCTGTAGGGTGATCGTTTTGATCTCCCTCAAACAATGTGGCATCCTTTCCTTCCTAACACATTACCCAGTCCATACCAGTATAGATCCTAACACATTACCCAGTCCATACCAGTATAGATCCTAACACCTTACCCAGTCCATACCAGTATAGATCCTAACACCTTACCCAGTCCATACCAGTATAGATCCTAACACCTTACCCAGTCCATACCAGTATAGATCCTAACACATTACGCAGTCCATACCAGTATAGATCCTAACACCATACCCAGTCCATACCAGTATAGATATCCAGCATGGGATTTTTCCCCATTGAGATCTGATGTGTTTTCAAAGTGTTCCCCTAATTTTTTTGAGCAGTGTGTGTGTGTATGTGTGTGTATATATATATATATATATATATACATATATATATATATATATATATATATATATATATATATATATATATATTATTTATATTAATGTTTAACCCGCTGGTGCTGATATGTAGGAAGAAAGAAGTCTTCTTCCTCTAATCACACCAGCTTCTCTCCCATATTCTCCGCCCCTGAATCTGGGAAGTAGATATTTCAGAGTAATGGCCAATGAGATCCTCAGATTTCACTTTCATAAACTGTTTATTTGTGACAGAACGGTCATGTACTGTGATGAGAAGCCAAGAACATGTTCTCCGCTCCACATATCAGCTACATAAACCGGTACCCATGAGGATCACAGCTTTTCTCTGCTTCATAAATGGACACCTAAATCCAGAGAAGAGTCCCAGATTCTCCTTGTTCAGTCACTACAACAATCTCTTCTCCTCCCCCCTCCTCTGTCAGTAGACAGTAATGGGGGGACAGTATGTGCCCAGTGGGGGAGTCAGGAGCCATCAGCCTCTATTAGACTCCGGTTCTCCTCCTCACATCATGTCATTGTGTGTTACCAGCCAAGAGAAGTGACCAGTCTCCCCCCACACACACCCTCTGGGGGTCTCTCATACATCTCAGTACAGGGGGCTTCACTCTCATCTTTATTCACAGACCCCGGAGACTCCAGAGACACTCCGAGAGATGTCAAACCTGAAAAGGAGGAAGAAGGTAATGCCAGGATTAAAGAGGAGGAAGTCCCTATAGAGATCAGCACAGGTAAGAAAAATGTATATATAAGACATTCATAGCTGGCCTTAGCTCAGATAACATTTATTAATGGTTATTTGGTTCTTTACGTTTGCCCTGTTGTGTCTCGCTTATCCAGGTTGTTGAGCTGGCCCTTTAAAACTGATCTAAACCTGTCAATTTAACAGTTTTCAGAAAACAGTTACGTTCCTGGCACGTGCCAGGAATGCTAACTGTCACATTGGTTGTTCTGTCAATCAAACCCGAGTTCCTTTTGTCAGAGTCCCTTTATTTAGTATGACTAAGCTGGCCATAGACTGGCAGTTTATTTTTTGTTCAGCCAGCGCTGATAGAGGAATCCCCCATCAGGATATTTTATTCAGACCGGGGGGAATCCCCCATCAGGATATTTTATTCAGATCGGGGGAATCCCCCATCAGGATATTTTATTCAGACCGGGGGAATCCCCCATCAGGATATTTTATTCAGACCGGGGGAATCCCCATCAGGATATTTAATTCGGACCGCGGGAATCCCCCCATCAGGATATTTTATTCAGACCGGGGGAATCCCCCATCAGGATATTTTATTCAGACCGGGGGAATCCCCCATCAGGATATTTTATTCAGACCGGGGGAATCCCCCATCAGGATATTTTATTCGACCGCGGGAATCCCCCATCAGGATATTTTATTCGGACCGCGGGAATCCCGCATCAGGATATTTTATTTGGAACGCGGGAATCCCCATCAGGATATTTATAGGGACCGCGGGAATCCCCCTTCAGGATATTTTATGCGGACCGCAGGAATCTCCCATCAGGATATTTTATTTGGACCGCGTGAATCCCCCATCAGAATATTTTATTCGGACCGCGGGAATCCCCCATCAGGATATTTTATTCGGACCGCGGGAATCCCCCATCAGGATATTTATAGGGACCGCGGGAATCCCCCATCAGGATATTTTATTCGGACTGGGGGAATCCCAGTATATTTTATTCGGACCGCGGGAATCCCCCATCAGAATATTTTATTTGGACCGCGGGAATCCCCATCAGGATATTTATAGGGACCGCGGGAATCCCCCATCAGGATATTTTATAGGGACCGCGGGAATATCTCCCATCAGGATATTTTATTCGGACCGCGGGAATCCCCCATCAGAATATTTTATTTGGACCGTGGGAATCCCCATCAGGGTATTTATAGGGACCGCGGGAATCCCCCATCAGGATATTTTATTCAGACCGCGGGAATCCCCATCAGGATATTTTATTCGGAACGCGGGATTCCCCCATCAGGATATTTTATTTTGACAGTGGGAATCCCCATCAGGGTATTTATAGGGACCGCGGGAATCCCCCATCAGGATATTTTATTCGGACCGCGGGAATATCTCCCATCATAATATTTTATTCGGACCGCGGGAATCCCCCATCAGGATATTTTATAGGGACCGCGGGAATCCCCCATCAGAATATTTTATTGGGACCGTGGGAATACCCATCAGGATATTTTATTCTGACCGCGGGAATCCCCCATCAGGATATTTAATTCGGACCGGGGGAATCCCCCATCAGGATATTTTATTCGGAACGCGGGATTCCCCCATCAGGATATTTTATTTTGACAGTGGGAATCCCCATCAGGGTATTTATAGGGACCGCGGAAATCCCCCATCAGGATATTTTATTCGGACCGCGGGAATCCCCATCAGGATATTTTATTCGGACCGCGGGAATCCCCCATCAGGATATTTTATAGGGACCGTGGGAATCTCCCATCAGGATATTTTATAGGGAACGCGGGAATCCCCCATCAGGATATTTTATTGGGACCGCGGGAATCCCCCATCAGAATATTTTATTCGGACCGCGGGAATCCCCATCAGGATATTTATAGGGACCGCAGGGATTCCCCATCAGAATATTTTATTTGGACCGCGGGAATCCCCCATCAGGATATTTTATAGGGAACGCGGGAATCTCCCATCAGGATATTTAATAGGGACCGCGGGAATCCCCCATCAGGATATTTTATTCGAACCGCGGGAATCCCCCATCAGAATATTTTATTCGGACCGCGGGAATCCCCATCAGGATATTTATAGGGACCGCGGGAATCCCCCATCAGGATATTTCATTCGGACTGCGGGAATCCCCCATCAGGATATTTCATTCTGACCGCGGAAATCCCCCATCAGAATATTTTATTTGGACAGCGGGATTCCCCCATCAGGATATTTTATTTTGACAGTGGGAATCCCCATCAGGGTATTTATAGGGACCGCGGGAATCCCCCATCAGGATATTTTATTCGGACCGCGGGAATCCCCATCAGGATATTTTATTCGGACCGCGGAAATCCCCCATCAGGATATTTTATAGGGACCGTGGGAATCTCCCATCAGGATATTTTATAGGGACCGCGGGAATCCCCCATCAGGATATTTTATTGGGACCGCGGGAATCCCCCATCAGAATATTTTATTCGGACCGCGGGAATCCCCATCAGGATATTTATAGGGACCGCGGGAATCCCCCCATCAGGATATTTTATTCGGACTGCGGGAATCCCCCATCAGGATATTTTATTCGGACTGGGGGAATCCCCCATCAGGATATTTTATTCGGACCGCGGGAATCCCCCATCAGAATATTTTATTTGGACCCCGGGAATCCCCCATCAGGATATTTTATAGGGACCGCGGGAATATCTCCCATCAGGATATTTTATTCGGACCGCGGGAATCCCCCATCAGAATATTTTATTTGGACCGTGGGAATCCCCATCAGGATATTTTATTCAGAACGCGGGAATCCCCATCAGGATATTTTATTCAGAACGCGGGATTCCCCATCAGGATATTTTATTCAGAACGCGGGATTCCCCCATCAGGATATTTTATTTTGACAGTGGGAATCCCCATCAGGGTATTTATAGGGACCGCGGGAATCCCCCATCAGGATATTTTATTCGGACCGCGGGAATCCCCATCAGGATATTTTATTGGGACCGCGGGAATCCCCCATCAGAATATTTTATTCGGACCGCAGGAATCCCCATCAGGATATTTATAGGGACCGCGGGAATCCCCCATCAGGATATTTCATTCGGACTGCGGGAATCCCCCATCAGGATATTTCATTCGGACCGCGGGAATCCCCCATCAGAATATTTTATTTGGACAGCGGGAATCCCCCTTTAGGATATTTTATAGGGACCGCGGGAATATCTCCCATCAGGATATTTTATAGGGACCGCGGGAATATCTCCCATCAGGATATTTTATTTGGACCGTGGGAATCCCCATCAGGGTATTTATAGGGACCGCGGGAATCCCCCATCAGGATATTTTATTCGGACCGTGGGAATCCCCATCAGGATATTTTATTCGGAACGCGGGATTCCCCCATCAGGATATTTTTATTTTGACAGTGGGAATCCCCATCAGGGTATTCATAGGGACCGCGGGAATCCCTCATCAGGATATTTTATTCGGACCGCGGGAATCCCCATCAGGATATTTTATTCAGACCGCGGGAATCCCCCATCAGAATATTTTATTTGGACCACGGGAATCCCCCATCAGGATATTTTATAGGGACCGTGGGAATCTCCCATCAGGATATTTTATAGGGACCGCGGGAATCCCCCATCACGATATTTTATAGGGACCGTGGGAATCTCCCATCAGGATATTTTATAGGGACCGTGGGAATCCCCCATCAGGATATTTTATAGGGACCGCAGGAATCCCCCATCAGGATATTTTATTGGGACCGCGGGAATCCCCCATCAGAATATTTTAGAGGAACCGCGGGAATCCATCAGGATATTTTATTGGGACCGCGGGAATCCCCCATGAGAATATTTTGTAGGGACCGCGGGAATCCCCCATCAGGATATTTTATTCGGACCGCGGGAATCCCCCATCAGGATATTTTATTCGGATCGTGAGAATCCCCCATCAGGATATTTTATTCAGACCGCGGGAATCCCCCATCAGAATATTTTATTTGGACCGCGGGAATCCCCCTTTAGGATATTTTATAGGGACCGCGGGAATATCTCCCATCAGGATATTTTATTCGGACCGCGGGAATCCCCCATCAGAATATTTTATTTGGACCGTGGGAATCTCCCATAAGGATATTTTATTCGGACCGCGGGAATCCCCCATCAGAATATTTTATTTGGACCGTGGGAATCCCCATCAGGGTATTTATAGGGACCGCGGGAATCCCCCATCAGGATATTTTATTTGGACCGTGGGAATCCCCATCAGGATATTTTATTCGGACCGCGGGATTCCCCCATCAGGATATTTTATTTTGACAGTGGGAATCCCCATCAGGGTATTTATAGGGACCGCGGGAATCCCCCATCAGGATATTTTATTCGGACCGCGGGAATCCCCCATCAGAATATTTTATTTGGACCGCGGGAATCCCCCATCAGGATATTTTATAGGGACCGCGGGAATCTCGCATCAGGATATTTTATAGGGACCGCGGGAATCCCCCATCAGGATATTTTATTCGGACCGCGGGAATCCCCCATCAGAATATTTTATTCGGACCGCGGGAATCCCCATCAGGATATTTATAGGGACCGCGGGAATCCCCCATCAGGATATTTCATTCGGACTGCGGGAATCCCCCATCAGAATATTTTATTTGGACCGTGGGAATCCCCATCAGGGTTATTATAGGGACCGCCGGAATCCCCCATCAGGATATTTTATTTGGACTGCGGGAATCCCCCATCAGGATATTTTATTCGGACCGCGGGAATCCCCATCAGGATATTTTATTCGGAACGCGGGATTCCCCCATCAGGATATTTTTATTTTGACAGTATCAGGGTATTCACATCAGGGTATTCATAGGGACCGTGGGATTCCCTCATCAGGATATTTTATTCAGACCGCGGGAATCCCCATCAGGATATTTTATTCAGACCGCGGGAATCCCCCCATCAGAATATTTTATTTGGACCGCGGGAATCCCCCATCAGGATATTTTATAGGGACCGCGGGAATCTCCCATCAGGATATTTTATAGGGACCGCGGGAATCCCCCATCAGAATATTTTATTTGGACCGCGGGATTCCCCCATCAGGATATTTTATAGGGACCACGGGAATCCCCCATCAGGATATTTTATTCGGACCATGGGAATCCCCATCAGGATATTTTATTCGGACTGCGGGAATGCCCCATCAGGATATTTTATTCGGACCGTGGGAATCCCCCATCAAGATATTTTTTATTAGGACTGCGGGAATCCCCCATCAGGATATTTTATTCGGACCGCGCGAATCCCCCATCAGGAGGTTTTATTCGGACCACGCGAATCCCCCATCAGGATATTTTATTCGGACCGCGGGAATCCCTCATCAGGATATTTAATTCGGACCGGGGGAATCCCCCATCAGGATATTTTATTCGGACTGCGGGAATGCCCCATCAGGATATTTTATTCGGACCGTGGGAATCCCCATCAGGATATTTTATTCGGACCGTGGGAATCCCACATCAGGATATTTTATTCGGCCCGCGGGAATCCCCCATCAGGATATTTAATTCGGACTGGGGGAATCCCCCATCAGGATATTTTATTCGGAACGTGGGATTCCCCCATCAGGATATTTTATTTTGACAGTGGGAATCCCCATCAGGGTATTTATAGGGACCGCGGGAATCCCCCATCAGGATATTTTATTCGGACCGCGGGAATATCTCCCATCATAATATTTTATTCGGACCGCGGGAATCCCCCATCAGGATATTTTATAGGGACCGCGGGAATCCCCCATCAGAATATTTTATTGGGACCGTGGGAATCCCCATCAGGATATTTTATTTGGACCGCGGGAATCCCCATCAGGATATTTTATTCGGCCCGCGGGAATCCCCCATCAGGATATTTAATTCGGACCGGGGGAATCCCCCATCAGGATATTTTATTCGGAACGCGGGAATCCCCCATCAGGATATTTTATAGGGACCGTGGGAATCTCCCATCAGGATATTTTATAGGGACCGCGGGAATCCCCCATCAGGATATTTTATTGGGACCGCGGGAATCCCCCATCAGAATATTTTATTCGGACCGCGGGAATCCCCATCAGGATATTTTATAGGGACCGCGGGAATCCCCCATCAGGATATTTTATTTTGACAGTGGGAATCCCCATCAGGGTATTTATAGGGACCGCGGGAATCCCCCATCAGGATATTTTATTCGGACCGCGGGAATCCCCATCAGGATATTTTATTCGGACCGCGGGAATCCCCCATCAGAATATTTTATTTGGACCGCGGGAATCCCCCATCAGGATATTTATAGGGACCGTGGGAATCCCCCATCAGGATATTTTATAGGGACCGCGGGAATCTCCCATCAGGATATTTTATAGGGACCGCGGGAATCCCCCATCAGAATATTTTATTTGGACCGCGGGATTCCCCCATCAGGATATTTTATAGGGACCGCGGGAATCCCCCATCAGGATATTTTATTCGGACCGTGGGAATCCCCATCAGGATATTTTATTCGGACTGCGGGAATGCCCCATCAGGATATTTTATTCGGACCGTGGGAATCCCCCATCAAGATATTTTTTATTAGGACTGCGGGAATCCCCCATCAGGATATTTTATTCGGACCGCGCGAATCCCCCATCAGGAGGTTTTATTCGGACCACGCGAATCCCCCATCAGGATATTTTATTCGGACCGCGGGAATCCCTCATCAGGATATTTAATTCGGACCGGGGGAATCCCCCATCAGGATATTTTATTCGGACTGCGGGAATGCCCCATCAGGATATTTTATTCGGACCGTGGGAATCCCCATCAGGATATTTTATTCGGACCGTGGGAATCCCACATCAGGATATTTTATTCGGCCCGCGGGAATCCCCCATCAGGATATTTAATTCGGACTGGGGGAATCCCCCATCAGGATATTTTATTCGGAACGTGGGATTCCCCCATCAGGATATTTTATTTTGACAGTGGGAATCCCCATCAGGGTATTTATAGGGACCGCGGGAATCCCCCATCAGGATATTTTATTCGGACCGCGGGAATATCTCCCATCATAATATTTTATTCGGACCGCGGGAATCCCCCATCAGGATATTTTATAGGGACCGCGGGAATCCCCCATCAGAATATTTTATTGGGACCGTGGGAATCCCCATCAGGATATTTTATTTGGACCGCGGGAATCCCCATCAGGATATTTTATTCGGCCCGCGGGAATCCCCCATCAGGATATTTAATTCGGACCGGGGGAATCCCCCATCAGGATATTTTATTCGGAACGCGGGAATCCCCCATCAGGATATTTTATAGGGACCGTGGGAATCTCCCATCAGGATATTTTATAGGGACCGCGGGAATCCCCCATCAGGATATTTTATTGGGACCGCGGGAATCCCCCATCAGAATATTTTATTCGGACCGCGGGAATCCCCATCAGGATATTTTATAGGGACCGCGGGAATCCCCCATCAGGATATTTTATTTTGACAGTGGGAATCCCCATCAGGGTATTTATAGGGACCGCGGGAATCCCCCATCAGGATATTTTATTCGGACCGCGGGAATCCCCATCAGGATATTTTATTCGGACCGCGGGAATCCCCCATCAGAATATTTTATTTGGACCGCGGGAATCCCCCATCAGGATATTTATAGGGACCGTGGGAATCCCCCATCAGGATATTTTATTCGGACTGGGGGAATCCCCCATCAAGATATTTTATTCGGACCGCGGGAATCCCCCATCAGAATATTTTATTTGGACCGCGGGAATCCCCCATCAGGATATTTTATAGGGACTGCGGGAATTTCTCCCATCAGGATATTTTATTCGGACCGCGGGAATCCCCCATCAGAATATTTTATTTGGACCGTGGGAATCCCCATCAGGGTATTTATAGGGACCGCGGGAATCCCCCATCAGGATATTTTATTTGGACCGTGGGAATCCCCATCAGGATATTTTATTCGGACCGCGGGATTCCCCCATCAGGATATTTTATTTTGACAGTGGGAATCCCCATCAGGGTATTTATAGGGACCGCGGGAATCCCCCATCAGGATATTTTATTCGGACCGCGGGAATCCCCCATCAGAATATTTTATTTGGACCGCGGGAATCCCCCATCAGGATATTTTATAGGGACCGCGGGAATCTCGCATCAGGATATTTTATAGGGACCGCGGGAATCCCCCATCAGGATATTTTATTCGGACCGCGGGAATCCCCCATCAGAATATTTTATTCGGACCGCGGGAATCCCCATCAGGATATTTATAGGGACCGCGGGAATCCCCCATCAGGATATTTCATTCGGACTGCTGGAATCCCCCATCAGAATATTTTATTTGGACCGTGGGAATCCCCATCAGGGTTATTATAGGGACCGCCGGAATCCCCCATCAGGATATTTTATTTGGACTGCGGGAATCCCCCATCAGGATATTTTATTCGGACCGCGGGAATCCCCATCAGGATATTTTATTCGGAACGCGGGATTCCCCCATCAGGATATTTTTATTTTGACAGTGGGAATCCCCATCAGGGTATTCATAGGGACCGCGGGATTCCCTCATCAGGATATTTTATTCAGACCGCGGGAATCCCCATCAGGATATTTTATTCAGACCGCGGGAATCCCCCATCAGGATATTTTATTCGGACCGCGGGAATCCCCCATCAGAATATTTTATTCGGACCGCGGGAATCCCCATCAGGATATTTATAGGGACCGCGGGAATCCCCCATCAGGATATTTCATTCGGACTGCGGGAATCCCCCATCAGAATATTTTATTTGGACCGTGGGAATCCCCATCAGGGTTATTATAGGGACCGCCGGAATCCCCCATCAGGATATTTTATTTGGACTGCGGGAATCCCCCATCAGGATATTTTATTCGGACCGCGGGAATCCCCATCAGGATATTTTATTCGGAACGCGGGATTCCCCCATCAGGATATTTTTATTTTGACAGTGGGAATCCCCATCAGGGTATTCATAGGGACCGCGGGATTCCCTCATCAGGATATTTTATTCAGACCGCGGGAATCCCCATCAGGATATTTTATTCAGACCGCGGGAATCCCCCCATCAGAATATTTTATTTGGACCGCGGGAATCCCCCATCAGGATATTTTATAGGGACCGCGGGAATCTCCCATCAGGATATTTTATAGGGACCGCGGGAATCCCCCATCAGAATATTTTAGAGGAACCGCGGGAATCCCCCATCAGGGTATTTTATTGGGACCGCGGGAATCCCCCATGAGAGTATTTTGTAGGGACCGCGGGAATCCCCCATCAGGATATTTTATTGGGACCGCGGGAATCCCCCATCAGAATATTTTATTTGGACCGCGGGATTCCCCCATCAGGATATTTTATAGGGACCGCGGGAATCCCCCATCAGGATATTTTATTCGGACCGTGGGAATCCCCATCAGGATATTTTATTCGGACTGCGGGAATGCCCCATCAGGATATTTTATTCGGACCGTGGGAATCCCCCATCAAGATATTTTTTATTAGGACTGCGGGAATCCCCCATCAGGATATTTTATTCGGACCGCGCGAATCCCCCATCAGGAGGTTTTATTCGGACCACGCGAATCCCCCATCAGGATATTTTATTCGGACCGCGGGAATCCCTCATCAGGATATTTAATTCGGACCGGGGGAATCCCCCATCAGGATATTTTATTCGGACTGCGGGAATGCCCCATCAGGATATTTTATTCGGACCGTGGGAATCCCCATCAGGATATTTTATTCGGACCGTGGGAATCCCCATCAGGATATTTTATTCGGACCGTGGGAATCCCACATCAGGATATTTTATTCGGCCCGCGGGAATCCCCCATCAGGATATTTAATTCGGACTGGGGGAATCCCCCATCAGGATATTTTATTCGGAACGTGGGATTCCCCCATCAGGATATTTTATTTTGACAGTGGGAATCCCCATCAGGGTATTTATAGGGACCGCGGGAATCCCCCATCAGGATATTTTATTCGGACCGCGGGAATATCTCCCATCATAATATTTTATTCGGACCGCGGGAATCCCCCATCAGGATATTTTATAGGGACCGCGGGAATCCCCCATCAGAATATTTTATTGGGACCGTGGGAATCCCCATCAGGATATTTTATTTGGACCGCGGGAATCCCCATCAGGATATTTTATTCGGCCCGCGGGAATCCCCCATCAGGATATTTAATTCGGACCGGGGGAATCCCCCATCAGGATATTTTATTCGGAACGCGGGAATCCCCCATCAGGATATTTTATAGGGACCGTGGGAATCTCCCATCAGGATATTTTATAGGGACCGCGGGAATCCCCCATCAGGATATTTTATTGGGACCGCGGGAATCCCCCATCAGAATATTTTATTCGGACCGCGGGAATCCCCATCAGGATATTTTATAGGGACCGCGGGAATCCCCCATCAGGATATTTTATTTTGACAGTGGGAATCCCCATCAGGGTATTTATAGGGACCGCGGGAATCCCCCATCAGGATATTTTATTCGGACCGCGGGAATCCCCATCAGGATATTTTATTCGGACCGCGGGAATCCCCCATCAGAATATTTTATTTGGACCGCGGGAATCCCCCATCAGGATATTTTATAGGGACCGTGGGAATCTCCCATCAGGATATTTTATAGGGACCGCAGGAATCCCCCATCAGGATATTTTATTGGGACCGCGGGAATCCCCCATCAGAATATTTTATTCGGACCGCGGGAATCCCCATCAGGATATTTATAGGGACCGTGGGAATCCCCCATCAGGATATTTTATTCGGACTGGGGGAATCCCCCATCAAGATATTTTATTCGGACCGCGGGAATCCCCCATCAGAATATTTTATTTGGACCGCGGGAATCCCCCATCAGGATATTTTATAGGGACTGCGGGAATTTCTCCCATCAGGATATTTTATTCGGACCACGGGAATCCCCCATCAGAATATTTTATTTGGACCGTGGGAATCCCCATCAGGGTATTTATGGGGACCGCGGGAATCCCCCATCAGGATATTTTATTTGGACCGTGGGAATCCCCATCAGGATATTTTATTCGGACCGCGGGATTCCCCCATCAGGATATTTTATTTTGACAGTGGGAATCCCCATCAGGGTATTTATAGGGACCGTGGGAATCCCCCATCAGGATATTTTATTCGGACCGCGGGAATCCCCCATCAGAATATTTTATTTGGACCGCGGGAATCCCCCATCAGGATATTTTATAGGGATCGCGGGAATCTCGCATCAGGATATTTTATAGGGACCGCGGGAATCCCCCATCAGGATATTTTATTCGGACCGCGGGAATCCCCCATCAGAATATTTTATTCGGACCGCGGGAATCCCCATCAGGATATTTATAGGGACCGCGGGAATCCCCCATCAGGATATTTCATTCGGACTGCGGGAATCCCCCATCAGAATATTTTATTTGGACCGTGGGAATCCCCATCAGGGTTATTATAGGGACCGCCGGAATCCCCCATCAGGATATTTTATTCGGACCGCGGGAATCCCCATCAGGATATTTTATTCGGAACGCGGGATTCCCCCATCAGGATATTTTTATTTTGACAGTGGGAATCCCCATCAGGGTATTCATAGGGACCACGGGAATCCCTCATCAGGATATTTTATTCGGACCGCGGGAATCCCCATCAGGATATTTTATTCAGACCGCGGGAATCCCCCATCAGAATATTTTATTTGGACCGCGGGAATCCCCCATCAGGATATTTTATAGGGACCGCGGGAATCTCCCATCAGGATATTTTATAGGGACCGCGCGAATCCCCCATCAGAATATTTTAGAGGAACCGCGGGAATCCCCCATCAGGGTATTTTATTGGGACCGCGGGAATCCCCCATGAGAATATTTTGTAGGGACCGCGGGAATCCCCCATCAGGATATTTTATTGGGACCGCGGGAATCCCCCATCAGAATATTTTATTTGGACCGCGGGATTCCCCCATCAGGATATTTTATAGGGACCGCGGGAATCCCCCATCAGGATATTTTATTCGGACCGTGGGAATCCCCATCAGGATATTTTATTCGGACTGCGGGAATGCCCCATCAGGATATTTTATTTGGACCGTGGGAATCCCCCATCAGGATATTTTATTCGGACCGTGGGAATCCCCCATCAAGATATTTTTTATTAGGACTGCGGGAATCCCCCATCAGGATATTTTATTCGGACCGCGCAAATCCCCCATCAGGATATTTTATTCGGACCACGCGAATCCCCCATCAGGATATTTTATTCGGACTGCGGGAATCCCTCATCAGGATATTTAATTCGGACGGGGGGAATCCACCATCAGGATATTTTATTCGGACTGCGGGAATGCCCCATCAGGATATTTTATTCGGACCGTGGGAATCCCCATCAGGATATTTTTTTCGGACCGTGGGAATCCCCCATCAGGATATTTTATTCGGACCGCGGGAATCCCCCATCAGGATATTTTATTCGGCCCGCGCGAATCCCCCATCAGGATATTTAATTCGGACTGGGGGAATCCCCCATCAGGATATTTTATTCGGAACGTGGGATTCCCCCATCAGGATATTTTATTTTGACAGTGGGAATCCCCATCAGGGTATTTATAGGGACCGCAGGAATCCCCCATCAGGATATTTTATTCGGACCGCGGGAATATCTCCCATCATAATATTTTATTCGGACCGCGGGAATCCCCCATCAGGATATTTTATAGGGACCGCGGGAATCCCCCATCAGAATATTTTATTGGGACCGTGGGAATCCCCATCAGGATATTTTATTCGGACCGCGGGAATCCCCATCAGGATATTTTATTCGGCCCGCGGGAATCCCCCATCAGGATATTTAATTCGGACCGGGGGAATCCCCCATCAGGATATTTTATTCGGAACGCGGGAATCCCCCCATCAGGATATTTTATAGGGACCGTGGGAATCTCCCATCAGGATATTTTATAGGGACCGCGGGAATCCCCCATCAGGATATTTTATTGGGACCGCGGGAATCCCCCATCAGAATATTTTATTCGGACCGCGGGAATCCCCATCAGGATATTTTATAGGGACCGCGGGAATCCCCCATCAGGATATTTTATTGGGACCGCGGGAATCCCCCATCAGAATATTTTATTTGGACCGCGGGAATCCCCCATCAGGATATTTTATAGGGACCATGGGAATCTCCCATCAGGATATTTTATAGGGACCGCAGGAATCCCCCATCAGGATATATTATTGGGACCGCGGGAATCCCCCATCAGAATATTTTATTCTGACCGCGGGAATCCCCATCAGGATATTTATAGGGACCGTGGGAATCCCCCATCAGGATATTTTATTCGGACTGAGGGAATCCCCCATCAGGATATTTTATTCGGACTGGGGGAATCCCCCATCAAGATATTTTATTCGGACCGCGGGAATCCCCCATCAGAATATTTTATTTGGACCGCGGGAATCCCCCATCAGGATATTTTATAGGGACCGTGGGAATTTCTCCCATCAGGATATTTTATTCGGACCGCGGGAATCCCCCATCAGAATATTTTATTTGGACCGTGGGAATCCCCATCAGGGTATTTATAGGGACCGCGGGAATCCCCCATCAGGATATTTTATTTGGACCGTGGGAATCCCCATCAGGATATTTTATTCGGACCGCGGGATTCCCCCATCAGGATATTTTATTTTGACAGTGGGAATCCCCATCAGGGTATTTATAGGGACCGCGGGAATCCCCCATCAGGATATTTTATTCGGACCGCGGGAATCCCCATCAGGATATTTTATTCGGACCGCGGGAATCCCCCATCAGAATATTTTATTTGGACCGCGGGAATCCCCCATCAGGATATTTTATTTTGACAGTGGGAATCCCCATCAGGGTATTTATAGGGACCGCGGGAATCCCCCATCAGGATATTTTATTCGGACCGCGGGAATCCTCCATCAGAATATTTTATTCGGACCGCGGGAATCCCCATCAGGATATTTATAGGGACCGCGGGAATCCCCCATCAGGATATTTTATTCGGACTGAGGGAATCCCCCATCAGGATATTTTATTCGGACTGGGGGAATCCCCCATCAGGATATTTTATTCAGACCGCGGGAATCCCCCATTAGAATATTTCATTTGGATCGCGGGAATCCCCCATCAGGATATTTTATAGGGACCGCGGGAATTTCTCCCATCAGGATATTTTATTCGGACCGCGGGAATCCCCCATCAGAATATTTTATTTGGACCGTGGGAATCCCCATCAGGGTATTTATAGGGACCGCGGGAATCCCCCATCAGGATATTTTATTCGGACCGCGGGAATCCCCATCAGGATATTTTATTCAGAACGCGGGATTCCCCCATCAGGATATTTTATTTTGACAGTGGGAATCCCCATCAGGGTATTTATAGGGACCGCGGGAATCCCCCATCAGGATATTTTATTCGGACCGCGGGAATCCCCATCAGGATATTTTATTCGGACCGCGGGAATCCCCCATCAGAATATTTTATTTGGACCGCGGGAATCCCCCATCAGGATATTTTATAGGGACCGCGGGAATCTCCCATCAGGATTTTTTATAGGGACCGTGTGAATCCCCCATCAGGATATTTTATTCGAACCGCGGGAATCCCCCATCAGGATATTTAATTCGGACCGCGGGAATCCCCCATCAGGATATTTTATTCGGACCGCGGGAATCCCCCATCAGAATATTTTATTTGGACCGTGGGAATCCCCATCAGGGTATTTATAGGGACCGCGGGAATCCCCCATCAGGATATTTTATTCGGACCGTTGGAATCCCCATCAGGATATTTTATTCGGAACGCGGGATTCCCCCATCAGGATATTTTTATTTTGACAGTGGGAATCCCCATCAGGGTATTCATAGGGACCACGGGAATCCCTCATTGGGATATTTTATTCAGACCGCGGGAATCGCCCATCAGAATATTTTATAGGGACCGTGGGAATCTCCCATCAGGATATTTTATAGGGACCGCGGGAATCCCCCATCAGGATATTTTATTGGGACTGCGGGAATCCCCCATCAGAATATTTTAGAGGAACCGCGGGAATCCCCCATCAGGATATTTTATTGGGACCGCGGGAATCCCCCATGAGAATATTTTGTAGGGACCGCGGGAATCCCCCATCAGGATATTTTATTCGGACCGCGGGAATCCCCCATCAGGATATTTTATTCGGATCGTGAGAATCCCCCATCAGGATATTTTATTCAGCCCGCGGGAATCCCCCATCAGGATATTTTATTCGGACCGCGGGAATCCCCCATCAGGATGTTTTATTCAGACCGCGGGAATCCCCCATCAGAATATTTTATTTGGACCGCGGGAATCCCCCTTTAGGATATTTTATAGGGACCGCGGGAATATCTCCCATCAGGATATTTTATTCGGACCGCGGGAATCCCCCATCAGAATATTTTATTTGGACCGTGGGAATCCCCATCAGGGTATTTATAGGGACCGCGGGAATCCCCCATCAGGATATTTTATTCGGACCGCGGGAATCCCCATCAGGATATTTTATTCGGAACGCGGGATTCCCCCATCAGGATATTTTTATTTTGACTGTGGGAATCCCCATCAGGGTATTCATAGGGACCGCGGGAATCCCTCATCAGGATATTTTATTTGGACCGCGGGAATCCCCATCAGGAGATTTTATTCAGACCGCGGGAATCCCCCATCAGAATATTTTATTTGGACCGCGGGAATCCCCCTATAGGATATTTTATAGGGACCGCGGAAATATCTCCCATCAGGATATTTTATTCGGACCGCGGGAATCCCCCCATCAGGATATTTTATTCGGACCGCGCGAATCCCCCATCAGGATATTTTATTCGGACCGCGCGAATCCCCCATCAGGATATTTTATTCGGACCGCGCGAATCCCCCATCAGGATATTTTATTCGGATCACGCAAATCCCCCATCAGGATATTTTATTCGAAACGCGGGAATCCCTCATCAGGATATTTAATTCGAACCGGGGGAATCCCCCATCAGGATATTTTATTCGGACTGCGGGAATGCCCCATCAGGATATTTTATTCGGACCGTGGGAATCCCCATCAGGATATTTTTTTCGGACCGTGGGAATCCCCCATCAAGATATTTTATTCGGACTGCAGTAATCCCCCATCAGGATATTTTATTCGGACCGCGGGAATCCCCCATCAGGATATTTTATTCGGACCGCCGGAATCCCACATCAGGATATTTTTTTCGGACTGCGGGAATGCCCCATCAGGATATTTTATTCGGACCGTGGGAATCCCCCATCAAGATATTTTTTATTAGGACTGCGGGAATCCCCCATCAGGATATTTTATTCGGACCGTGGGAATCCCCATCAGGATATTTTTTTCGGACTGCGGGAATGCCCCATCAGGATATTTTATTTGGACCGTGGGAATCTCCCATCAGGATATTTTATTCGGACTGCGGGAATGCCCCATCAGGATATTTTATTCGGACCGTGGGAATCCCCCATCAAGATATTTTTTTATTAGGACTGCGGGAATCCCCCATCAGGATATTTTATTCGGACCGTGGGAATCCCCATCAGGATATTTTATTCGGACTGCAGGAATGCCCCATCAGGATATTTTATTTGGACAGTGGGAATCCCCCATCAGGATATTTTTTATTAGGACTGCGGGAATCCCCCATCAGGATATTTTATTCGGACCACGCAAATCCCCCATCAGGATATTTTATTCGGACCGTGGGAATCCCTCATCAGGATATTTAATTCGGACCGGGGGAATCCCCCATCAGGATATTTTATTCGGACTGCGGGAATGCCCCATCAGGATATTTTATTCGGACCGTGGGAATCCCCATCAGGATATTTTTTTCGGACCGTGGGAATCCCCCATCAAGATATTTTATTCGGACTGCAGTAATCCCCCATCAGGATATTTTATTCGGACCGCGGGAATCCCCCATCAGGATATTTTATTCGGACCGCCGGAATCCCACATCAGGATATTTTATTCGGACCGCGGGAATCCCCCATCAGGATATTTTATTCGGACTGCGGGAATGCCCCATCAGGATATTTTATTCGGACCGTGGGAATCCCCCATCAAGATATTTTTTATTAGGACTGCGGGAATCCCCCATCAGGATATTTTATTCGGACCGTGGGAATCCCCATCAGGATATTTTATTCGGACTGCGGGAATGCCCCATCAGGATATTTTATTCGGACCGCGCGAATCCCCCATCAGGATATTTTATTCGGACCACGCGAATCCCCCATCAGGATATTTTATTCGGACCGCTGGAATCCCTCATCAGGATATTTTATTCGGACCGCCGGAATCCCACATCAGGATATTTTATTCGGACCGCGGGAATCCCCCATCAGGATATTTTATTCGGACTGCGGGAATGCCCCATCAGGATATTTTATTCGGACCGTGGGAATCCCCCATCAAGATATTTTTTATTAGGACTGCGGGAATCCCCCATCAGGATATTATATTCGGACTGCGCGAATCCCCCATCAGGATATTTTATTCGGACCACGGGAATCCCTCATCAGGATATTTCATTCGGACCGCTCCCTGTTGAACTGGTTGAATTAGTCCATGGCCAACCTTAAGGTTGAACTATAGGCAAAACTTTTTCGTTTTCATTGTGGATAGAGAAAGGAAGGGTTATAACCCCTGTCAGATTTTTTTTTTTTTTTCCTCCTCTGTATCCCATTGCGGAGGTTTCCCTGTCCCATAGGCAAACAGGAAATGAGAGGAAATCACTGCAAATTAAGGGAATTCTTCCCCTGACCTCTGCGTAGCGTATATGAACGCTGCACTTTGTATGAAGCGCACCCCCGAACTCTGCACTCTGTGTGTAACCTCTACCAAACTCCGAACTCTGTATGCAGCGCACCCCTGAACTCTGCACTCTGTGTAGCGTATATGAACGCTGCACTCTGTATGCAGCACACCCCTGAACTCTGCACTCTGTGTGTAACCTCTACCAAACTCCGCAATCTGTATGCAGCGCACCCCCGAACTCTGCACTCTGTGTGTAACCTCTACCAAACTCCGAACTCTGTATGCAGCGCACCCCTGAACTCTGCACTCTGTGTAGCGTATATGAACGCTGCACTCTGTATGCAGCACACCCCTGAACTCTGCACTCTGTGTGTAACCTCTACCAAACTCCGCAATCTGTATGCAGCGCACCCCCGAACTCTGCACTCTGTGTGTAACCTCTTCCAAACTCTGCACTCTGTATGCAGCGTACCCCGGAACTCTGTGTAGCGTATATGAACGCTGCACTCTGTATGCAGCACACCCCCGAACTCTGCACTCTGTGTGTAACCTCTACCAAACTCCGCACTCTGTATGCAGCGCACCCCTGAACTCTGTGTAGTGTATATGAACGCTGCACTCTGTATGCTGCGCACCCCCGAACTCTGCACTCTGTGTGTAACCTCTCCCAAACTCTGCATTCTGTACATAATTCACTCCTGGTAATACCCCTTTGAGACCCTCCCACTGTTAGTGAAATTTGGCCACACCCACTATTTGATGCGGTTTGTGTGTTTGGAGGCGGGGGGGGGGAGGGTTTTGGGGGGTCGTGGTTGAGTTCCTGTACCTATTTTCTGAGAACAAAAAGGCCTGGTTTTGCTGGTGTAGCATTAACAGGATCCTTCACATGACACTCAATCATTTGTAGGGGTGTACACATACTTGTGGCCATATACCAGTGATGGCTAACCATGGCACGCCAGATGTTTTGGAACTATATTTCCCATGATGCCCATGCACTCTGCAGTGTAGGGGAGCATCATGGGAAATGTAGTTCCAAAACCTCTGGGGTGCCAAGTTTTGCCATCACTGGTATATACAGTAGTGTTTGACACTCTGTGTGTTTCCTACAGATGGATCCAGTAACAGAAATCCCCCAGAGAGATGTCCCCGTCCTCTGTATTCCCGGGACTCCACACAGGAACATCAGAAGATCCCTCAGGAGGATCAGGTAGATTGAAGTTCTTGAAATGATACAGAAAGGAGAATTTGTAAAAACAAGAAATGGTGGCTCGGATTCTAACTAAGCGCCAAATGTCATTTATTTCTGGTGGGTTTTGAATTCATGGCTGGTGAGCCATTATTTTCGAACACGGCGGCAATATATTATCATTCTCTTTGTTGCGATTTTTTTTCCACTTCTAATAGACTGATATATCCAAGGGAGACACATGCAGACCTAAAGAGGATCTTCACTTTGTAAAAAAAAAATGTAAAAGTCGGCAACTACAAATACTGTAGCTGCTGACTTTAACCACTTGCCCACTGCTACTGCGGCAAAGTGGCTCGATAACGTCTGAGGACGTAGACCTACAACGCCAGACATTGCCCTCTGTGCCAATGGCTCCTGCTGCTATTAACCACTTTACGACCAGTCACTGTGCCTCTACTGCGGCACAGTGGCTCGTTCCTGTACAGCGACGTAGACCTACGTCTCTGGACTCCTCCCCTTGTGGGCGGTGCTCGCACGCCGCCGGAGGCTCGCTCCCGCTGTATTCAGTCACAGCGGGAGTCGGGCCAGGGGAGGAGTGGCGGTGATCACCGCCGCTCTTCCCCGATCGTCGGGGAATCGAGTGTGGAGATCCGCCCACTTGTGTAAACAGAGCGGGCGGATCTCCTAAGTGACAGGCAGGGTCAGATTGTAGTGTTCAGCATAGCTGAACCTGCGATCTGTCCCTGTGTCACTCAGTCACCTCCCCCACACACGTCAGTAAGCACCAGGCATACATTAACCCCTCCCTCTCCAATAAAAATTAACCCCTTCCCTGCCAGTGTCATTTTTACAGTAACAGTGCATATATATAGCACTGATTACTGTAGTAATGTCACTGGTACCCCCAAAAGTGTCAAAAATGTCAGTCAAGGGTCCGATCTGTCCGCCGCAATGTCGCAGTCCCGCAAAAAAAAATCGCAGATCGCCGCCATTACTCGTTAAAAAAAAAAAAAAAAAATGACAGAAATCTTTCCCTTAGTTAGTAAACGCAATAACTTTTGCGCAAACCAATCAAAATACGCTTATTGCGATTTTTTTTTTTACCAAAAATATGTAGCAGAAAAGAAATTGGCCTAAAATGATAAAAAATTTATATTTTTACATTTTTTTTGGGAGGAATTTCTTTTTAAAAATGTGAAAAATATTATTTTTTCAAAATTTACGCTCTTTTTTGTTTATAGCGCAAAAATTAAAAATTCGCACAGGTGATCAAATACCACCAAAAGAAAGCTCTGTTTGTGGGAAAAAAAGGACGTCAATTTCGTTTGGGTATGGCGTTGCATGACCGCGCAATTGTCAGTTAAAGTTGCACAGTGCCGAATCGCAAAAAGTGGCCTGGACGTAAGACAGCAAAATCCTCCGGTGGTAAAGTGGTTAATAAACACCTGTCCCAGAATCCAGCAAATTCTTTTCACCTTTTGGGTGAAGTTCTGCTTTAAAGTGATTGTAAAGTCTGTTTTTTTTTTTTTTCTTTAAAAATAATAAACATGTTCTAATAACCTCCCCTGGGCAGTTGGTTTTGCAAAGGGCAGCCCAGATCCTCCTCTTCTCAGGTCCCTCTTTGCTGCTCTTGGCTCCTCCCTCCTGTTCAGTGCCCTCACAGCAAGCAGTTTTCTATGGGGGCACCCCAGCCGAGCCACAGCTCCCTGTGTCCATTTAGACATGGAGCCTTGGCCCGCCCTCGCCCCCTCTCTCTCTGTTGGGTCACTAAATAAGACTGACAGCAGCGGGAGCCAATGGCGCCACGCTTCTCACTCTGGCCAATGAGGAGCAGCCAAGGCACTCCTGCAACATCGCTGGATCGAGATGGGCTCAAGTAAGTATTAGGGAGGCTGAGGGGGGTTGCTGCGCACAGAAGGCTTTTCATCTGAATGCATAGAATGCATTAAGATAAAAAAACCTTCTGACTTTACAACCCCTTTCACCGCTTTCGGACCACCCGCTGCAGAAATACTGCGGCAGGCTGGCACTCCTGCGCGAACCGCTGTAGGTATACGTCGGTACTCGTCGGTCGCGCGCCTGCAGCTAGGGGGCGAGCGCGCTACCGCCGGCGCTCTCCCGCCCCCACTCGGCAGCGGGGACTCCGATGCACGGGGCAGGCGGCTCCAATTGCTGCCTGACACCCGCGATCGCTCCCCGCTGAGAGAGAACGGCAAACACAGCTGACCATTCTTCTCTCTGGAATGATCACAGAGCGCCTGTGATCCTTCTATATAGGAACACAGGTCTCTATGGTCATTTCACAAGCTCAACCCCCATACAGTTAGAATCACTCCCCTAGGTACACATTTAACCCTTTGATCGCCCCTGAGTTAACCCCTTCCCTCCCAATGGCATTATTACAGTAACAGTGCATATATATAGCACTGATTACTGTAGTAATGTCACTGGTACCCCCAAAAGTGTCAAAAATGTAAGTTAGGGGTCCGATCTGTCCGCCGCAATGTCGCAGTGCCGCTAAAAATCGCAGATCGCCACCATTACTAGTTAAAAAAAAAAAACAATAAAAATGACATAAATCTTTCCCGTAGTTAGTAGACGCAATGTCTTTTGCGCAAACCAAAATACGCTTATTGCGATGGCAGATATGGCAGATATTCTATTTAGTCTCAGTTATTATTAAATATAATTTAATATTATTTTTTTTTTTTTAGGATGATAATGAGATCAGAGTTAAAGTTGAAGTGAAAGTGGAAAGAGAGGAGCCATATGTGAGGGGTAAAGAGCCATGTGAGGAGGAAATTCCTCCAGAGATCAGAACAGGTGAGTAATAAATAAAACATATACTGTAACATGAATATGAACATTAAAATGATATTAAAGCTTAATTTTTTAAATTTAAAACAAGAAACCTGTCTGTACAATTGTTTTGCACAGAGCAGCCCTGATTCTCCTCTTCTCAGGATCCCTGCCAGTGCTCTTGGCTCGCAAAGCCACTTTCTATGAGGGCACTCGTACGGGCTCGCTCCTGAGCCACCCTGTCTACATCTATTGACACATCATAGGATTGTATTGACAGGAGCAGGAGCCAATGGCTCCTGCTGCTATTAATCTGCTCTCAGTAAGTAGGGAAAAAGATCTGTGGGGAGCCACTGCTCTTGTACACAGCGCTGGATCAAGGCCGGACTCAGGTGTGCTGGGGGAATAAGGGGTGCTGGGGGGATCTTCTGCAACACAAGGTTTTATACCATAGAATGCATTAAAGCAAAAAGCCTTAAAGCTTTAGAAGCACTTTAATGCCTTCAGCAGCTCCTAAGGCTCGGTTCACACTGCTGCGACCCCCAAAGTCATGCGACTTGCTTGCAACTTTTGTGATTTAACAGCTGCCATAAACACGGTATTTCTGTAAGTGGTCGGTGGTCCTCCTTCACATAAAAGTGGTCTCAGCGGCGGATTCGCCATGGGATCACTTGTTTGGGTGGCAGGAGAGGTGCCCACCCCTCCTCTCGCCGCTTCCTGGTCATTTTTCCTGCTTACCAGAGCCGTCGATAGCAGGAAAAATGATCCGCTCCTTCCGGGTCCCAAGCAGGAAGTTGAGAGAGGGCAAGATGGCCCCCACTCTACTATATGGCCTTGGAGGACTGGAGCAACGTCATATGTCCCTTCCGCCCACCACCAGAGAGGGCAATTGTTTTTTTTTGTACTTAAAAAAATTACTTTTTTTTTTTTTTGCTTTTTAACATAGATGTGAGATCTGATGGGTTTTTGACCCCAGATCTCACATTAATGAGGACCTGTCCTGATTATTTCTATTACAAGTGATGTTTACATTCCTTGTAATAGCAATAAAAGTGATCAAAACATTTTTTTTTAAAGAGACAGTGTAAAAATAAAAAAAGAAGGTAAAATAAATAAGGAAAAACAATTTAAATTGCCCCGTTCCTCAGAGCTTGCGTGCAGAGAAGTGAATGCATACGCAAGTCGCGCCCACATATGTAAACAGTGTTCAGACCACAGATGTGAGGTATCACCACAATCGTTAGAGCGCGAGCAGTAATTTGAGCCCTAGACTTCCTCTGTAACTCTAAACTGGTAACCTGTAAAATTTTTTAAAGCATCGTCTATGGAGATTTTTAAGTAGCAATGTTTGTCGCTATTCCACGAGCGTGAGCAATTTTGAAGCCTGACAAGTTCAGTATCAATTTTTTTGTAACATTATCTTTCACATTATAAAAAAAAAATTGGGTTAACTTTACTGTTTGTTCTTTTTTTTTTAAATCCAAAAAGTGTATTTTTAAAAAAAAAAAAAATGCATTTGTAAGACCGCTGCGCAAATACGGTGTGACAAGGTATTGCAATGATCTCCATTTTATTCTCTACGGTCTCTGCTAAAAAAATATTTATAATGTTTGGGGATTCTAAGTAATTTTCTAGCAAAAAAATACTGATTTTAACTTGTAAACAACAAGTGTCAGAAATAGGCCTGGTCCTTAAAGTGGAAGTAAACCCTCCTATCATTTTCAGCCAAGGAAGCTGCCATCTTGGCCTCTGTTTGACCTTCAAATGCCATGGTGCTGCACATGTGATCAGTTATGACACCAGCCATTGGATAGTTACATTCACGGCACATACCGGGAATTTAACTGTTTTTTTAAACTGTCAAATTGAAGGGTTTACTTCCACTTTAAGTGGTTAAAAGGGTACCCATTGATATGAATGTGTTTTGACTTGCAAGATGACTTTGTGTCGCAAGTTGCATGATAAGGCGCAGCAGTGTAAATCGGGGCTAAACTTGAGAAATTATCCTGTATATTTAGACCAGGGGGTTAAACATTCTTATTTCCATTGACTTTTTATTTCATGCAGATGAACAATACAGATGTTGGAACACAAAGAAATGTACCAAGATCTCTCCAGATGGTGTAATAGAAGATAAGAACATCACATCTGATTCTTCAGAAGAAAACCATATTACCCCAAATCTCTGTCTAATAGCGTATAGGACAGATCCATCATCTGATCCCTCCACTCAGGGAGAGAGTCTTCTTGATCAACCGCCATCCGTAACAGCTTTTAGAGGGGCTGAAAAGTTCTTTAATTCTGAGTGTGGGAAAGGTGTTGCTGAGTTAACAGGCCTCGCCACACATCAGGGAACCCACACAGCAGAGAAGCCATATTCCTGTTGTGAGTGTGGGAAGCATTTTTCCTCTAAGAGGGTTCTTATTAAACACCAGAGGATTCACACCGGGGAGAAGCCATATTCATGTTCCAAATGTGGGAAATGTTTTACACAAAAGTCTTCACTTATCACACACAAAAGAGTTCACACGGGGGAGAAGCCATATCAGTGTTTGCAATGCGGGAAGTGCTTTTCTTTGTCTGCACATCTTATTTTACACGGGAGAACTCACACGGGAGAGAAGCCCTTTTCATGCCCTGAATGTGGGAAATGCTTTAAGCAAAAGTCAGCTGTACTCGTGCACCAGAGAACTCACACTGGAGTTAAGCTGTTTTCGTGTTCTGAATGCGGAAAATGTTTCTTACGGAAAACAGCCCTGATCACACATCAGCGGGTGCACACGGGAGAGAAGCCATATTCCTGCTTGGAATGCGGGAAATGTTTTGCAGATAGATCACACGTTATCCATCACGAGAAGACTCACATGTCTGAAAAGCCTTTTTCTTGTCTGGAATGTGGAAAGTCATATACTCAGAGAGGAAATCTTATATTACACCAGAGGACTCACTCGGGGGACAAACCATTTTCATGCCCCGAGTGTGGGAAATGTTTTTTTCAGAAGAACCATCTCATTAGGCACCAAAGATGCCACACGGGAGAGAAGCCATTTTCCTGTACTGAATGCGGGAAATGTTTTTCTGAGAAACGATATCTTCTTTCTCACCAGTCAGCTCACACAGGGTTGAAGCCGTATTCATGTTTGGAATGTGGCAAATGTTTTACTGACAAATCGTATCTTGTCAAACATGTGAGAGTTCACACCGGCGAAAGCCCGTATTCGTGTGCCGAGTGTGGGAGAAACTTTACCGATAAATCATCCCTGAATAAACACGAGCGAGGTCACACAGGCATCCTGCCGTACACATGTACTGATTGCGGGAAATGTTTTACCGAGAGGCGGTATCTCATTTCCCATCAGGCAGCTCATACCGGAGTTAAACCCTATTTGTGCTCAGTGTGCGGGAAGTGTTTTACTGATAGATCATATCTTGCCATACATCAGAATATTCACACCGGTGATCGCCCGTATTCCTGTTCGGAGTGCGGAAAAGGGTTTACACAAAGATCAAATCTGATTAGGCACGAGAGAGTCCACACTGGCGTTCAGCCATATTCATGTGCTGAGTGCGGGAGACGGTTTACCCAGAAAATTGATCTGGTTAGGCATGAAAAAGTCCACAAACGTGTCCGTCCTTACTAGTGTTCAGAATGGGTGGAGAGTTTTATCCACAGAAGAACTCTCATCTCACACCAGCTGATCCACATTGGGCAAAAATCATAGTACTGTTCCAGCTACAGGAAATGCTAACATTCTGGTTAGTACCCAAATGTAGGCAGAACTTCTGAAAGCGACTGCATTCTGTTATAGTGCAATTAGTAGCTGGCTGTTGCAGAGTGTGATCACTGGGTGCAGCGGAGTCCATTCAGATCAGACATTGTGGAGTAAACAGGAACTGGCTTCTTTATTGGAACATAACACAGAAAGCAAAGATGTCACCTCATTGTAATAAGAACAACAGACAGGAAGAGATAACCAACAAGTTCAGTACAGTGTACAGGATATTACAACACATCATAGAAATGCATAGCATATCACTGAGCATTAGCGACATCTAGTGTCCTATTTATGAACTGCAGTTAATCTAAGCTGAAAGTTGTTGTATCTCCAACACTGGCCACACATTCCTTAGTGCAGCTCTTCATCAGATAAAAGGACTATCTGTAATATAGAAGAGCAACACAAGAGGGCGCTTCCAAGGAACCAGTGTGAGTTGTGGGGGACTCGGGAGACTGGCACTTCCAGAAGTTTTGAGAAACACAAGAGAACACTTCTAAATTCAACATGTAGTCGAGTAAATTAGTGCATATCGTGTAAAAACAAAGCCTTTATCTATGATCACAGGCAGCACAGAGATGCATCCAAGCAATAGACACAGAACCGGCTGGTATGGAATGGAGTCATAGGAGCCGAACTGTCAGCAATCTGACAGCGTGGGAATCCCTATGATGACGTCAGGGGTATGAAGGGGTGTGGCTACACATTTCGAGGCGGTAATGCCTCTTTCGCAAGCCTGCCTACAGTTGGGGAAAAAAAATTATTTGATTCCCTGCAGATTTTGTAAGTTTGCCTACTTACAAAGACATGAAGGGTCTATAATTTTTATCATAGGTGTATTTTACATGATAGAGACAGAATATCAAGCAAAGATCCAGAAAAAACACATAAAACAAATGCTATAAATTAAGTTGCAGTTCAGTAAATAAAATAAGTTTGTGATCCCCAAGCAAAACATGACTTAGTACTTGGTGGAGAAACCCTTGTTGGCAAGCGCAGAGGTAAGACGTTTCTTGTAGTTGATTACCAGGTTTGCACACATCTCAGGAGGGATTTTGGTCCACTCTTCTTTACAGTTCATTTCTTAATCCTTAAGGTTTCTTGGCTTTCGCTTGGAAACTCGAGGTTTCAGCTCCCTTCATAAATTGTCTATAGAATTAAGGTCTGGAGATTGGCTAGGCCTCTACTGACATGGGTGGAAGTCAGGAGGAACCAGTGACAGCTTCCTGTCTATTTTACAGGTGTCGGGCAGAACAGGAAGTATAAGAAAATCTCCCAAACGGACATAGCAATAAAAAATAAATACACTTTTGTACATGAGCCTCAGATTTCAATGCAGGTTGAAAAAACAATATTTATATTTTAACCTCCCACTGCCCACATAACGAATTTGTGTGGTGGTAAAGAGGATGGGCTTTAACATCCACAAGTTGCACACATGCGTCAATGGGCGGCAGAGTTTTCTATGCCGAGAGCAAACTTCCAGCACAGAGACCAAGCTGGCAAAGACAGCTGTTGGTCCGTGCTAATGATTGGGAGCTGGCAGGACCGACTCCCAATCATGACAGCACTGTGGTCACGTGATTGGATGTTCCTTCCCCTGCCCCCCCCCCCCAGTGTACAGACCCTGTTAAAGGGCAGAAAGTGGTTATGTTTTGAGTTGATTTCAAATCACTTTTTGAGTTGTTTCTAAGACACTTTCAACATATCGACCAGCATGAGCAAGGAGAAAAATTCAGTAGCAGACAAACACTGTATACACAAATTCAAGTGCTGCTTGTACATCCCGAAAGAGCCGAACACTTTACCGCATTGCTAATGTTGATGCAATCATCACGTTATGTTTGTAAAAGTAGACATCGCTACAACTTTAGGCTGTAAACACATTTTTAATGGAATTTTGTTTTGGGGTAAAAACCTTTACCCAATTTTTTTTTTTTTTAGTGTAAAAATAATAATTAAAGTTCTATATACAAAAACAAGACAAAAGTAAATAAGCAGTTCATGGGAAATTTGACAAATTCACAAAGGCAAATCTATTCCACTTGCTGGCCTTTGGAAGTAGACCCTCCTGCACTTGTGCCTCCCCTGCTAGGCCTTCCCCTATTTCCCGTTGCCCTAGCAGTCTTGGGGGCACGCAATAACTGAGCAAAGACCTGGAGTTGGCTGGGTTCCTGTGAGCTCTCCCCTCCAAACATGGCAACCAGATGACGGACAGCGCAGGTCAGCCCAGCTGCTTCCTCTTCCATACGGGCATGGTGACGGATTGACTCCTGCTCTACATGAAGGTGATGGCGACGATTTTCCCGCTCAGTGGCGAGATGGTGGCGCCTCTGCTCCCTGTACAAGAGGTTGAGGGTGCGTCGTGCCCGACGGTGTTCCTGAATAAGCTGAGGTTGAGTTTCTATGCAGCACTGATGGAGGTCTTCCCCTTCCAGCTGCTGAGGCAGGGTCTGAGTTGGGGGAGCAGGGGAAAATATGGAGGCATCCTCCCTGCCATAGTTGGGAGAAAACACTGGAATTGGTTGTGAGGCT
This sequence comes from Pelophylax lessonae, assembly GCF_965119305.1. Lineage (NCBI taxonomy): Eukaryota > Metazoa > Chordata > Amphibia > Anura > Ranidae > Pelophylax > Pelophylax lessonae. The sequence goes on from NC_138776.1 coordinate 245,860,604, forward strand.
AGCTCTGGGATCGGTGGTGTCATATTCTGAGGCTCTAAACTTGATGAAGCCTGGCTCAGGTCCATCAAACCCTCCCCGGATGGGCTGGAGGATGAAGCCTCTCCAGGAGTCTGGACCGGAGCAAAATCCAGAACGGTCTCCTCATGGCCTAAATAAAAAATAAAAAAAGCCAAATTTACCTATGAACATTAACATATTTAACTAACATCTTATATATCCGTGTACTAGATAACCAGAGTTACTAGAGATTTATCATTTGAGATATATTTTTATATATAATCTTCCTTGGGGAAAACCCTCTTTTGAGAGTTAGGAAGAGTTTGGGGCAATCATTTTGTTTTATCAAACATCTTGAATTGGCCAAGGCAACAAGCATTTTAAGAATGGGGTCAGCAACAACAGACTACAGCTTTTAAGAGGTTCCCCTTAAAGCGAAGTTCCAGCCCCAAAATCATGCCTTCCGATATTATGGCATCTGCTTCCTTATCCTTTCCTGAGCCCAAATTGGATATTCCCGGCATTTTTATTTGTTTACTTACCTTTTTAGAGAGGATAATATACTCACCTTACCATCCACTTCCTCCTTCCGCGGCCCGCGCCGTCACTTCCTGTCCCGCAATGCGTCCTGGGAGCTCTTACTCGTGGCTCCCAGGATGCAATGGGCGGTGACTAAGGCGGCCGTCCGCTCCTCTCATCGCGTGATTTCCAAACAGGAAATGACGCAATGTTAGGCGGAGCACAGTACATAGTACTGGGCATGCGCTAAATTTCGCGCTGGATTCACCGGCCTCCGCCCACTACAACCAGGAAGCAGGGCAGGCATTTCTCCACAACAGACTCGGCGATCAAGGACAAAGATGGCGGCGCTCACAAGAATTTTTATAAAGTAAGATTTCATGCTTGCAAACATATTATTACAATGTATGAAACAGGATTAGCGGATGTATAGAGGTCTAAGGGTCACTGTTTGGGGGATATTAAAAAAAACAAAAAACGATTTTGTGGCTGGAACTCCGCTTTAAAGGGTCGGTCTTTAAAAGTTATATTTTAGTAATACTGTAGATGGAGCCTAGTGGGCTGATGCAGCCTCTGGCTTCTTATATGTCTGAAGCCCGCTACACATGGGCTAAAAATCAGCCAGTTCTACGCTCCCTGTTTTTTGACTGCTCAGACAGAACTTTGAATGGATGTAGACAAGAGAAGACTGCAGATAAAGAGGTACAACTTATGTATCACATGAGGCCAGTCACTTTCCTGGGTATGTGTAAGGGTTTACAACCACTTTAAAGTGTGTACCCAGCTTTAGATGTGAAATGTCCTTGCCATAATTCCTGGTTCTGTTTCTGCCCACTTGGAAGTTTTAGGTGCTCCCATCCCGTTTTGTGTGTTGCAGCTCCTCCTCCTGTTATATTCTCCATACAATGAATGCAACATTTGTGGACCTACCAGGATTTAGGACATCACCAGACTGTGTGGTGGATGAAAAGGTGTCTGCTACTCCCCTTTCATCTATCAGATGTTGAACTTAAAAAAAACAAAAAGAAAATGTTAATACATTATATTACTTGGCATAGTCTACCAAATTATGTGTTAAAGCGTGCATACTGTAAAAAAATATATTCACAAATAAAAATTAGGCTTTCTTTTCAAATATATATTCCACATGAATAGTTTCTATTTTCCTTTCACAGTGCTTAAGGCCCGACCTCTTTCCCCCTAGCTGAAAACAATCCTATTGTTTACGGAAGTCAATAGTTAAAGCTGATATTACAAATACATGTAAATGAGTAAGAGTAGTGACTCCCTTCCACCTCCCTTCCTTCAGATGGCTCTGTATGGCATTTCAATTAGAGAGAGATTTTCTAAAAGCTGATCTCCGTGAAAACCTATAAACCTCTGTAAATCTTGTACCTTACATTCAATGATCAATTTCTACTATTGATATTATATATTAAATACATATATAACAAATGCTTATACTGCAGTGCCATGTGTTTCTTTAATACATGACATGTATCCACATGTTAAAAAAAAAAAAGAAAAAAGAAAAAGGAAAACTATTTTTTTTTCTTTTTTTTGGCATGGGATTGCCCCTGACATCCATATCAGACCCTTATCAAGAATAAAGGACTTCTGTGTATTTTTAGGGGAAAGTCAAAACCTTACCAAACCTCAAACCATTCTTAAAACTATGTTTGCAGTGTGACAGGGTTCATTATCCTGCTGAAAGACCATTTCCATCAGGAAATACAGTTTCCAAAAAAGGGGTGTATATGGGCAGGAACAAAAGAGAGATGGGATAGAAAAGGGAGAGAGATGAAGAAGAGAAGGGAGAGAGATGGAGTAGAGAAATTAGAGATATCGAGTAGAGATGAGATAGAGAAGGGAAGGTATAACGCAGAGAAGTGAGGGGGATTGGGTAGAGAAGGGAGGGGGATGGAGTAGAGAAGGGAGATGGGGTAAAGAAGGGAGAGGGGATGAGGCAGGGAAGAGCAAGAGATGTGGTAGATAAGGGAGGGACATGAGATAGAGAAGGGAGATAAATGGGGTAGAGAAGGAAGAAAGATGGGGTAAAGAATGGAGAGAAATGGGATAGAGAAGAGAGAGAAATGTGGTAGAGAAGGGAGAGGGGATGGGGTAGAGAAGGGAGAGAGATGGGGTAGAGAAGGGAGAGGGGATGGGGTAGAGAAGGGAGAGGGGATGGGGTAGAGAAGGGAGAGAGATGGGGTAGAGAAGGGAGAGAGATGGGGTAGAGAAGGGATAGAGAAGGGAGAGAAATGGGGTAGAGAAGGGAGAGAGATGGGGTAGAGAAGGGAGAGAGATGGGGTAGAGAAGGGAGAGGGGATGGGGTAGAGAAGGGAGATAAATGGGGTAGAGAAGGAAGAAAGATGGGGTAGAGAAGGGAGAGAAATGGGGTAGAGAAGAGAGAGAAATGTGGTAGAGAAGGGAGAGGGGATGGGGTAGAGAAGGGAGAGAGATGGGGTAGAGAAGGGAGAGGGGATGGGGTAGAGAAGGGAGAGGGGATGGGGTAGAGAAGGGAGAGAGATGGGCTAGAGAAGGGAGAGGGGATGGGGTAGAGAAGGGAGAGAAATGGGGTAGAGAAGGGAGAGAGATGGGGTAGAGAAGGGAGAGAGATGGGGTAGAGAAGGGAGAGGGGATGGGGTAGAGAAGGGAGAGGGGATGGGGTAGAGAAGGGAGATAAATGGGGTAGAGAAGGAAGAAAGATGGGGTAGAGAAGGAAGAAAGATGGGGTAGAGAAGGGAGAGAAATGGGGTAGAGAAGAGAGAGAAATGTGGTAGAGAAGGGAGAGGGGATGGGGTAGAGAAGGGAGAGAGATGGGGTAGAGAAGGGAGAGGGGATGGGGTAGAGAAGGGAGAGGGGATGGGGTAGAGAAGGGAGAGAGATGGGCTAGAGAAGGGAGAGGGGATGGGGTAGAGAAGGGAGAGAAATGGGGTAGAGAAGGGAGAGAGATGGGGTAGAGAAGGGAGAGAGATGGGGTAGAGAAGGGAGAGGGGATGGGGTAGAGAAGGGAGAGGGGATGGGGTAGAGAAGGGAGAGGGGATGGGGTAGAGAAGGGAGAGAGATGGGATAGAGAAGGGAGAGAAATGGGGTAGAGAAGGGAGAGAGATGGGGTGAAGAAGAGAAAAATATACAGAGCTCAGCAAAGATCGTACTCTAAACTTGCAAAACTGCATTCCTTAAAGCTTTGAAAACACAATTACCTGGACGATCTGTGTCTAAATCGCCCCCTAATCCGGTAATAAGCTCCTCTCCTATGACGCTCATCATCTCCTTCTCATATGGGAGGAGGACCAGGGGTCTTGGAGGGTCTTCTCCTCCTGCCCTCTCAATGGCATCCCGATGTTGTATATATTTGAATCGGATTTGCCTGTCGTAAAAAAAAAGAACTATTTCAACTAGTTGTGGTGGCATGAGGAACAACTCAGACAAGTATGGATATACAGTATAGTGTATATACAGTATATAAAAAATTACACTATAAGAAACGTACAGATAGAGAGCACATTAAAACCAACCAAAACCATGATTACAGTCCCCTTCTCCCTTGCTGTCCTCTATACAAAAGTAACATTTAAACGAACCTTTTACCAACTTAAATGTGTGTATAAGACAGCAGTGTGATCCGGAGGAGGGGGGGGGGGCAGAGAGCCAGAGCATTGTGTGCATAAGGTATGTAAAATTCATGTTGGAGGGCCCACTAACAGGCCAGGTTTGCAAGATTACTGAAATACATCTCAGGTGATATCATTTGCTGCTCAGTGATTGCAGTATTCTAGTCTGCATCTCCCCAAGGTAATACTTAAAATCTGGCCTGTTAGTGGGCCCTGAGGACCGGAGTTGAGGACCACTGCTCTAGACCACCAGTTCTCTGCCACTCCCCTGTGATGATGTCAGTCCTCTTCTCGAGAGAGAGAAAGAGGACCCTCCCACCAGTCTTCCAATAGGAAGTGTCTACGCCACTCAGGCAGTGACGTGGACACCTTAAGTAGGACCCCATGCAGGAAATGAACAGAAGCAGAGAAGGCACGGGGCTGAAGTATCGATTTAGATAGGGCCTTATTTTAACACAGAAATCAGTTAGAGGAGATCCATGGTGTGCTGGTGACATTCTCTTGCCTTGCCAGTCAAAGGGTAATATGAAGGTGAACCCCCCCAACCTTTTAACTATAACATCCTCTGCTCTTCTGGGAAGGCTTTCCACAGGATGTTGAAGCTTGTCTTTGGGAACTTGTGCCCATTCAGCCAAAAGAGCATTTGTGAGGGCTGATGGTGGACGAGAAGACCTGGCTTATGATCGGTGTTCAAAGTCATCCCAAAGGTCCACCTGCTTTCGGCCATTTGATAGGTGTGATGCCAGGTGTCTAAAAACTTTTGGCCATATGCTGTACCTCTGCATTGTAGAACTAATAAATTAAGTGCAATCCTAAAATTCTTTACCGGACCTATCTCACTCCACATAGGCCCCACAGAATGAACCAGGATGTCTCCTCAGCCTGTTGGAGATGCACACACCCGACGGGACATTTATTGTATATATTCTGGACATGCCCAGCAATTGCTTTATACTGGACAAATGAGCTTGATGTTATCGCTTTCACGACTGAAATACAAATACCCAGTGAAGTTACTGGCCTCAGGTGATACACAGAGATGGAACACATCCTCCCGCATAAGATGTACCTGTTTATCTGCAGTTGTCTTTCTCCTACATCCATTCAAAGTGCAGAACTTACACAAGATCTCCGAGCTCTGAAAAGCAGGGGGCAGAAAGCTAAAGTTACATCAGTAAGGAGAGCTCTGATAGCTGACTGGAGGAAAGAAACACACCTCCCTTTACACAGCACATAGGAACAGAGCTGAGGCTGTCAATCTGCTTGAGGTCCCTCCCCTGTCACCATGTTTCTCTTGGTGTCAGGAAGTTTCTGCGTCGCTACTTTATTTAAAAGTCCTGAGGTTACCCTCCTGAAGGGTATGATCATTTTTTGCTTCCTTTACAATGTGTGCTCGAGCCATGAACTTTATAATTTTCTATTTTTATACTTTTAGATTTGGGCTCTGCCCCTGCGAGGGCCATGTGCCTGTGTCTTTTCTTGCATTGTAATACATTGCTGGCATTACAATGCCTTGAAAAAGTATTCATACCCCTTGACATTTTCCACATTTTGTCCAACCAAATGCGCAAATGTATTTTATTGAAATTTTATGTGCAATCTGTGCCACAAGATACATCATTTTTGGATAGCACAAAAAAAAAGATGCCCAAGGTCCAACGCTGCGTTGCTAAATTATACCAGGAAGAACCAACAACAATAAAACACAATAAAAGTGAACGATAATTACCTTTTGATGACCGACACCCGTTTGCGACAATGCTGAGCTGTCCTGATTTGGCGTGAAATACTGTTGACAGCTGCTGCCACTTGTTCCCACATGGCTGCCTTTTCGACAAAAGTGTGGTAGGGCGCCCGTTCTCCGTACAGATCGGGCCAGAAAGGCACCACCGCATGAATGAGCGCCATATTTTCCACAAACGAAAACGTCAGGTTTTTCTTGCGACTGCCTGCCCCTTTCCTTCTCCGCACCCAAGTAGAAGGCTGCTGGTGTGCTGCCGTTTTCCACAGCAAACTGCCGTCACTCTGGGGGACAACAACAAAGAAAATTTTAGGTGGGTAGTATAGGCCAGTGTTCCTCAACCTTTTTTCAGTCGAGGCACCTTTAACATTATGGACAATCTCAAAGCACCCTCTAAAATTATGGACACTCTCGAGACATCCTCTAAAATTATGGAAACTCTTGAGGCATCCAATAAAATTATGGACAATCTCAAAGCACCCTTCAAAATTATGGACACTCTCGAGGCACCCTCTAAAATTATGGACACTCTCAAGGCACCCTCTAAAATGATGGACAATCTCAAGGCACCCTCTAAAATGATGGACACTCTTGAGGCACCCTCTAAAATTATGGTATGGACAATCCTGAGACATCCTCTAAAATATGGACAATTCAAGGCACCCTCTAAAAATATGGACACCCTCGAGGCACCCTCTAAAAATATTGACACTCTCGAGACATCCTCTAAAATTTTGGACAATCTTGAGGCCCCCTCCGAAATTATGGACACTCGAGGCACCCTGTAAAATTATGGACAATCTCAAGGCACCCTCTAAAATTATGGACACTCTTGAGGCATCCAATAAAATTATGGAAACTCTTGAGGCATCCAATAAAATTATGGACAATCTCAAAGCACCCTTCAAAATTATGGACACTCTCGAGGCACCCTCTAAAATTATGGACAATCTCAAGGCACCCTCTAAAATTATGGACACTCTCAAGGCACCCTCTAAAATGATGGACAATCTCAAGGCACCCTCTAAAATGATGGACAATCTCAAGGCACCCTCTAAAATGATGGACAATCTCAAGGCACCCTCTAAAATTATGGACACTCTCGAGGCACCCTCTAAAATTATGGACAATCCTGAGACATCCTCTAAAATATGGACAATCTCAAGGCACCCTCTAAAAATATGGACACTCTCGAGGCACCCTCTAAAAGTATTGACACTCTCGAGACATCCTCTAAAATTTTGGACAATCTTGAGGCCCCCTCCAAAATTATGGACACTCGAGGCACCCTCTAAAATTATGGACACTCTCGAGGCACCCTCTAAAATTATGGACACTCTCGAGGCAAGAGAAAAATGGGGACAGGGGAGGGACCTCAAGCTGATTGACAGCCTCAATAGCCTCCTGTGTTCTGTGTGGAGGGGGGTGTGTCCCTTCCCTCCATTCAACTCTCAGAGCTCTCCTCACTGAGCTCTGCAGTGTGTAACTTTAGCGCTCCTTCCCCTTTTTTTCTCACAGCCCAGACAAGCTTTATAATTTCTGGACTTTGAATGGATGTAATGAAGAGAAGACTGCAGATAAACAGGTGCAACTTATGTAGGAGGATTTGTTTAATCTCTGTGTATCACCTGAGGCCAGTCACTTCACTAGGTATATGCAAAGGTTTACAACCACTTTAAAGTAAAACTATGTTTTACTCTGCAGTGCAAAGTAACAGCTTCTCTTTAATGCCTCTGTTCCCAGCAGCACATAGTCACCTTTCACTTTGCTTTCCATCACTCTTACTTACTGTTTTTAGTTTTTTATTGGAAACTTGACCAATGGGCACACAGGCTTTGATACAGTCCCAGTGATTGGCAGAGACCGGCTGTCTCTGTGCATTATGGAATACTGTATAAAAGCTAGCAGCACATGTGCTCGGGGTCTTTGGCTGGTGAGCAGAGTCCCGGAGGGAGCGTGGCAGCTGCCTCCTTCTCTGTAGTGGTGGCACGTGGTTGCAGGCGGTCGGCCTGGGGATCAAAGGAACGGAACTGAACCCAGAGGTCCAGGAGAACTGACTAAAGGGGGAGAGACACTGGAGACCCTCGAAAAACAGTATCGGGAGTAAAGGGATTCATATCAAGGGGCCTGACCTGAGGGGGGGGCTGCCCCAGGAGTAGGATAGTCAGAGGATGGGTGTCAGTGTGTCAAGTGAAAGGGGATACTAGGAGAGTATTCTGAAGAGAATTTAGTTCATCAAGTCTGGATAGAGACTTAACCCAAAATCACCTAGTAGCAGTGTGAATCAGAAGCCTGGCTGCATCATCAGACAGGAGTCCTCATATCTTGTGAATAGTTAATCTGGAGTATCCCACTATTCCCTTCTCCTATCCCTATTTAAAATAAAACACCAAAAAACAACTACAAACCCCTGGACTAGTCATTGACTGAGCCAAGAAGTGTTAAATTGTGAATACCAGAGATGCTAAGGGCAACCCAGGGGGACCCGAAAGTGTATTATCCAGCAGTCCTCTTGGGGGCAGTGCTACATTTAGAAATGCCAAACATTATATACTCCTGGAGTAAAAAATCTGTTTATTATTTCTGGTATTAAGATTTGAACATGCACTACAGACACAGAATTAGTCATTGTGATATAATACGCTTTTATAAATAAAACTGAGTTTCATAAACAAACGAAATTATTGCTTTTTGACAAAAAGAAGTACAACTTGAAAATATTAAAAACTCAAAAAACTTCAAACTTTATTGGCTGTAATGTCATTGCGCATATTACCTGAATATATTACCAACATTAAATATTAAGAAAAAACATAAGAAAAGCCTTTTTATTTTCTTTCAGCAGCTTAGTAGATAACCCCTTCATATTCGTAGTCATAGTCTTTTGACTAAAATGCCATTTTAGTTTTAGTCGTATTTTAGTCATCTGAATTGTTTTCGTTTTAGTCGTAATTTAGTCGACTAAAATAGTATTATTCAGCAGACGAAAATATTTTAGTCAACAAAATTAACACTGGTACCAAGAGACACAAAGTGAGTCCTTGCCTTGAGTACACTCCACATGGTGGGCTTCCTTCCCTCGATCCTAATGGTTAAGAGACGTGCTGGAAAAGGAAAGCAGAACTAAACCCTCCTATCCTTTACAGTTGCCATGATACTGCCAAGTGTGATTAGGCTGACAACATTTCCAAACTGCCATTCAGGGAAACCCCCCCCCCCCCGCGCGGTTAGTGACGTCACAAGGGGCGGTGCCACTGTGTGACGTCGCCGGATGGATCCGCCCCTTACCCAATTAAGAAATATCACTCGGCTTACAATGCAGTCGGCGGGTGCCCGTGCTCGAGAGCGGAGGGGGGTTTTTAAACAACTTTAGTGCCTTAGATAGAAAAAGCATTTGTTTGATGTATGCCTAACATTGCACTTGCAGGCAGCCACTCAGATTCAAAGAGTGTAATTGTTCTTTCAATGTTAGCCTAACATACATTAAACCAGTGGCGGCCCGTTCATTGGGGGCGCAGAGGCGCTGCCCCCCCCTGTCCGTGCGTCCAGCCCCCTAATCTACATGCAGGGTGCCGGACGCATGGATTCCAATATTCCAATGGGGGTTTTTTTTTTTTTTTTGAAGCACGTGATTAGAGCCAGAGGCTCTAATAGGCTTCAAAAAAAGGGTGGGCTCGGGGCGCAGAGCACTGCGCCCTGAGCCCACCCAGTTGGGTGACAATAGCGAATGAATATTCGCTATTGCCACACTGATTCTCCTCTTGGCCAATCAGGAAGCGGGTCCTGAGACCTGTTTCCCGATTGGCCGAAAGAAGAAGCCATGCTATTGGCCAAGGAGGAGGAGGGAGGAGACGCAGGGGAAGCCCACGGAGGAGACTGAGGGGGAAACTGCCGCCGCCGCTGCCTGCCCAGGGTGAGTGAGCCGGCGATCGGGGGTGTGGTTCGTCTGCCGCCCCCTCGGCCCATGGAGCACCAGCTGCCACTGCATTAAACAAATGCTCTTTAGATCTAAGGCACTAAAGTTGCATACAAAAAAAAATAAAAACATACTTTACACTACAAAAGGAATACAAATGACCTGAGGGATCTGGGGTAAAAATTGGAAAAAATGAAGCCTCAAGACAAATCTAAAATGAGCTTCCCCTACTTAATATGTACAAATTCATGCACAATGCAGTGAATGCACAAAACTAAATTCACCCATAGGGAACTACTAATACTTGATGTACCTGATGTATGTAACACACAGAGGAGGAGGATTGAGCACTGCAGAATCCAGTATTCCATCCGGGAGACGGGGCGCTCGGGGCTCCACAGCTGTAGGACACACCGAACACCGGCGGCTGGGGGTCAGGTCAGCGGTGGGAAAACAGGGCTGGCTAACGCCCACAGCTCCTCCTTTGTGAAAGCGCCCAACTAGGAAGAAGAGGGGGCTTTATCCACCTCTAGCTGTGTTTCTCTAGGAGAGGCAGGGTGGCACGAGCCGGGATGAGGTCATCGGCAATCAATGCAGCCATTCTCTGCATCAATGGAAAATCCCAAATGGCTGGATCAGCTTCATTCGGGGACACTGTATTGTCCTGGAATGAAAGTGCCGAAACCCAGGACAGACCTGCAAAATTCGAGACTGTCCCGGGTAATCCGGGACACGTGGTCACCCTATGGGTGATCAGTTGTGACACCAGCTGGCTGAGAGCATACATAAGCACACTGGTCATTTTGACCGTTATCAAGGCATTCCCTGAATGTAATTGTTTTGTGAAACAGCCTAAAGTGGAACTTTAGTCAGAAAATGAAGTCCCGCTAGATCACTTCAGGATGGCCCCTTTTGCAGGTTAAACATTAAAACGAAGTATCTATACTGTTTAAAATCCAGTAATACACTGTCTCACCCTGCTCTGCTCATGCTCAGTTGCTCTCTTTTTTTCCGGCACTGTGCCAAATCTGTAGAGGCCGATCTGCTGACAGCCTAAAGACTAAAGCGCAACTAAACCCATCGATTTAACGGTTTAAAAAAAAATTCACATTCCCGACATGCCAGGAATGCTAACTGTCACATTTGCTTGCGGTCTCAACCAAACTGCCAAACCATCAAATGGTTGGTGTCATAGCTGATCACATGTGCAGCACTATGGCCGTTGCCGATCAAACAGGAGCAGCTTCCTTGGTTAAAAAGGTTAGGTGGGTTTAGTTCTGCTTTAATTGCTGCTCAGTGCTCTGGGCTTCAACAAAATGGCAGCCTCCAGCAAGAACAAACAGGAATAATGCTTTATCAATTGTTCCACTTGAACTAGTAATGGTCCAAATATATAAACACACAATCTCATATATACTGTATAACAATACAACAACCGACAAATCTGGGACTTTTTAGGTTTCAAGTGTATTCACAATAATCTCCAAAAGATATTTTCATAAAAACAAGTGGTCTTGGGTCTGTTGATGGTTGTTCAGAGCTCAGGAAACATGGCGGGGGCGCACATGTAAGGAGAAACGGCAGTTACCACCAGCTCCACAGCCAACTCCCTCATTCCACCTGACAGCTGGCTTGTCAGATTTATACACACCCTTGGCAGCTGCTGCCAGAAATGTATGTAAAAGCCCCCTGCCACATGGCATACGGCAGTGGCGCTAAGAGTTCCATCTCAAAGAAATCTCAGCTGGTGATTGTGCAAGCTAAAACCTTCCCTTCTCCGCTTTTGTTTCTAAAACCCCCAACCACTATCATATGAGATCCCCCAATTCCGCTTACTTGATGTTGGTATGGGGTCCTGTGATCTTGTTGTGTAGAATCCCAGGAATACAGAGGATGGGGACATCTCCCTGGGGTACTTCTGTTACAGGATCCATCTGTAGGAAACACACAATAAAGTCTTATAATAAATAATGTTTAATTTCTTAAATAATATCTAAGCCAAAACGGACGGCAATAAAAACCTCCAGAGTTAGGGTCCTGAAATGTAGGACTTGAAGCTTGGCGGAGATTCCAAATACATTATTGCTATAGTGTACCAACTCTCAATGGCCCAATGGAGTCCCTGGGAGACTCAGTTTGGTCTGAGTTAAAGGATTAACGTGTTAGAAGCCTTCTTCAATCAATTATCTGCTTATTTAACAATACTAATAAAATTATACACTGCCTGGCCAAAAAAAAAAAAAGTTGCCATCTGGAATTAACTAAGCAACTAACTATACTAAGGGGAGAGGGGAAAAGTCTGGTGACGCCAGACCTTAACGAGCCACTTTGTCGCAGTAGCAGCCCAGTGACCAGTGGTAAAGTGGTTACAATGACAGCATTCTATAAGTACCTGTAATAATATTACTGACCTGTGTGGGTCTCTGGAAGAATGTCCTCCTTACAAAAGTCATCACCCCTCAAAGACGTCTCTTCCGCTTCCTCTTTCACTTCAGCTTTAACCACAATCAGATCTCCATTCTTAGAGACACAAAATGACAAAGATATTGCATTTATTAACTAAGGTCCACCAAGCCACTTTACAAATAATAGTATTGGTAAAGAGCAACTTTAGCAATTTCCAATCAGTGGTAGGCGACTAGAGGAAGCAAAGGAGCCACACATGTCGCAATGTAGAACTTTTTTTAAATGGCAGTCACTGGATTGGAGACATGGATCACCAGCCTATGATCCAGAGATTGAAACTTGCTCTTTTAATCCCTAAGTGCCATCTACCTGATCCTCCTGAGGGATCTCCTGATCTTCCTGTGTGGAATCCCGGGAATACAGAGGACGGGGACATCTCTCTGGGGGATTTCTGTTACTGGATCCATCTGTAGGAAACACACACACTGACTGAATACATTGTTTCTATGTCTTTATATCAGAGGATGTGTGTATCTAGGGGGATCCTCAATACAAGAAATGAATGTCTCCTCTTACCCGGTGATGTGAGGGGCGGCCGCTTCTCCATCATGATGTCCTTCCACAGGATCTTGTGTCCTTCTACATATTCCCTCTCCTCATTGGTGTAACACCTGCCCTGTAAAATGTGTTTGCAGTATGATAATCATTAAAGGTCAAATAATACTCAAAATGTACAGTGCATACGGAAAGAATTCACAGCGCCTCACTTCTTCCACATTTTGTTATGTTACAGCCTTATTTCAAAATGGATTAAATTCATTATTTTCCTCAAATTTCTACAAACAATACCCCATAATGACAATGTGAAAGAAGTTTGTTTGAAATCTTTCCAATTTTATTAAAAATAGAAAACAAATCACATGTATGTAGGCATTCACAGCCTTTGCTCAATACTTTGTTGAAGTACCTTTGGCACCAATTACAGCCTCAAGTATTTTTGAGTATGATGCTACAAGCTTGGCACACCTATTTTTGGGCAGTTTCCCCCATTCTTCTTTGTAGGACCTCCAAGCTCCATCAAGATAGATGGGGAGCGTCGGTGCACAGCCATTTTCAGATCTCTCCAGAGATGTTCAGTCGGGTTCAAGTCTGAGCTCTGGCTGGGCCACTCAAGGACATTCACAGAGTTGTCCCATAACCACTTGTTTGTTATCTTGGCTGTGTGTTTAGGGGCGTTGTCCTGTTGGAAGGTGACCCTTCGCTCCAGTCTGAGGTCCAGAGCACTCTGGTGCAGGTTTTCACCAAGGATGTCTCTGTACATTGCTTCATTCATTTTTCCATCAATCCTGACTAGTCTCCCAGTTCCTGCTGCTGAAAAACATCCCCATAGCAGGATGCTGCCACCACCATGATTCACTATAGGGACTGTATTAGCCAGGTGATGAGGGGTGCCTGGTTTCCTCCAGACATGATGCTTGCCATTCATGCCAAAGAGTTCAATCCTTGTTTCATCAGACCAGAGAATTGTATTTCTGGTGCCTTATGTCAAACTCCAGACATGCTGTCATGTGCCATTTACTAAGGAGTGGCTTCCGCCTGGCCACTCTACCATACAGGACTGATTGCTGCAGAGATGGTTGTTCTTCTGGAAGGTTCTACTCTCTCCACAGAGAAACGCTGGAGCTCTGTAAGAGTGACCGTCGGGTTCTTGGTCACCGCCCTGACTTAGGCCCTTCTCCCCCGATCACTCAGTTTGGCTGGGTGGCACGCTCTAGGAAGAGTCGTGGCTTTAAACTTCTTCCATTTATGGATGATGGAGGCCACTGTGTACATTGGGACCTTCAATGCTGCAGAAATGTTTTTGTACCTTTCCCCAGATCTGTGCCTCCATACAATCTTGTCTCAGAGGTCTACAGACAATTTCTTGTACTTCATTGCTTGGTTTGTGCGCTGACATGCACTGACAACTGTAGGACCTTATATAGACAGATGTGTGCCTTTCCAAATCATGTCCAAGCAACTGCATTTACCATAGGTGGACTCCAATCAATTGTAGAAACATCTCAAGGATGATCAGTGGAAACAGGATGCACCCGAGTTCGATTTTGAGTGTCGTGGCAAAGGCTGTAAAAACTTATGTACATTGGATTTTTTTCATTTTTTATTTTTAATAAATGTGCAAAAATTTCAAACAAACTTCTTTCACATTGTCATTATGGGGTACTTTTTGTAGAAATTTGAGGAAAATAATGAGCTGTATCCCCTGAGGACCTCAGACATAGGCGGATGCAACGGCGTTGGGTAGTGTTTGAGATACGTCATTTCCGGTCAGCTGGAACGCAGGTGGAGCGCAAATCGGCAATTCCTATACAATACATGCTGATCCCTATCTTCTTTGATGTAAGTGCAATACAACCTTATTTTTTAAATAAATGATTTGAAATACTGCACCATGAGAGTGTTTCCTCCTCTCCCTCGCTATATGTCAACACTGGAGCTTTGAATACACTATTTATATACAAATTAAAAGGATGACAGCAGCGGTTTGAATTCATTTCTGTGACCTCATGTATGACATCTTGGATTTTCCCATATGCATAATTTGACTCCCTGTAATAGGGGTCAATTAAGTCTGGTGAGTGCATAGTGTGTCTGCATGTTGGTGGAGAGGAACCTTTCCTATACTCACTGAGGATGTTGTTTTTTACATGTGGGATTATATATGGACTTCGCAATTTTTATGAATTTTCTATAATTTTAAATGAAGATGTATTTACAGTATTTATTTGTCTATTCACTATTGTTTATTCACTACAGTGATATGTATTTTATGGTATAAGAGCGCAGTCCTTTTGTTTCTGTTCACGGTATAGGGTTTTTTTACACTTTACAACAGGCAGCTCTTTATTGTAATTCGTTTTTTGGCTATTGATTTGCGCGGGTTTAGAACCTATTGGGTTCCTATATTTTCTTTTATAAGCTTTTTTTTCTCACTTTGGATGGAGTGGACTCCTGTCTGGTTTTATCGTTGTGTCTCCGATGACTCATTTGCCTGTCCTGGTAACAGATGGGGCAGGAAATAAGAGGTAATCCTCCCAACGGGGACAATGTTGTCTTGACCCCTCCATGAAACCTTTTATAGTCTGGTTTTGTTGGCCATTGCTCAACGGCACAACCATCTTCTGTGTTTAGGATCCTTCCGCTTTTTTTAGTGGAGCTCAGACACAGCTGGCAGGTGGAGATAATATGGTAAGTGGAGTGAAGGTAGGGTTGCCATCTGTCCGGGATTCACTCGGACAGTCCGGGTTTTGAATCAAGTGTCCGTTTGACAGTCTGCCTGAAAACCGGACACATAAGTCAGACTGGACTGTGGCTTTCTAAGATAGCTGGAGAGAGAATTGGGTGTTCTCCTCTCTCCAGCCTGCAGGAGGCGATACAGAGCGGGCGCAGCTCAGTGTCAGGGCGGCACTGCGGGGGAGTGAAGACTGGAGAGAGGAAGGAGGAGCTGTGTTGTTTTCAGTTTTTGATCCGTGAGTGCAGGGGGGAGTACAACTTTGATCTGTGGTGGGATACCTGGGGGTACCTGTCTGATGTAACAAGGGACTGTGATGTGTAGAAGGACTCTGATGGGGGCACCTGATGTAAGGGGGACTCTGATGGGGGCATTTGATGTAAGGGGACTCTGATGGGGGCACCTGATGTAAGGGGGACTCTGATGGGGGCATCTGATGTAAGGGGGGGCTCTGATGGGGACACCTGATGTAAGGGGGGGCTCTGATCAGGCACCTGATGTAAGGGGGGCTCTGATGGGGACACCTGATGTAAGAGGGGGCTCTGATGGGGACACCTGATGTAAGGAGGGACTGATGGGGGCACCTGATTTAAAGAAGTCAACGCCTACGGTGAGGCGCCGACGTCACGCGTATAGGGGGCGGAGCCTGCGTGCTGGATGCCGTCTCTTCCTGTATATGCTGACTGCTATGCGCTGTGGAAGCGCCACTCTTGTGAGTAATACTCTTCTTGTTTGAATAAAGTAGCTTGCTGAACTATACAGAGAGCACTAGATTCTTTCATTTGTTCCCTATATGTGGTAATCGCTGGTAATCGCTCTGGAGAAGACATGCTTCATATAGCCTATGTGATCCGAAGATCTCTGTGCTTTACTAACGCTGGTACTGACCCATGATTGGGTCTGTAGTGGAGGTGAGAGACTAATGCCTCGTACACACGCAAAGATTATCGGCCGTCTTTTGTCCAGTGTTGTTGTGTTGGTTGAAATGTGCTCTAGACTGCACACGAATTTTCTCGGCCAACAAAAACCAACTTCAGAAGTGATGTCATGTTCTGGTTTACTTTCCGTGTGTTTTTTCTTCTCTGAACATGCCCAGTCTTGCTCATCAGATTTTTGTCTGCCGAAATCTGTACTGACTGACGGAAAATCGGCCGTTGTGTTGACGGCCAACAAAAATTTTATAGCATGCACACCAGATTTTATTCGGCCGAAAAGTCGGAGTCGGTTGTCGAAAGCATCATACTAACAAGCCGAAAACCGGCCGATCGGACGTTGGCCGAAAATTCACGGCCAATAATCGATGCGTGTGTACGAGGCTTAAGTCACCTGGTGGTGGGATTGCACAACTCACAGAAGCACTTATTTAAGTTTGCACAAGATCATTTTTTTGGACACATGGGAGTGGATTTACCTTTTGATTGATTATATGGACACTTGGGATGATTGCATTATTCATGGACACGGACTTTTGAGTTTGTGAATCACCATTTGTGCACTTTTTGATTGGCGCATCAATATATTTTTTTGTTTATTTATGCTTGTTGTGAGGTGTAGGCACATTGAGTGTATGCTGCCGGTCTTGTTATTTATTTATTGGTTGCACTATTGAATTATTGCACAGTTTATTATATGCACTTTTATTAGTCACAATTTTTTTGCGCTGATAGTTTTTTGTTATAACTCTGATGGGGGCACCTGATGTAAGGGGGACTCTGATGGGGGCACCTGATGTAAGAAGGACTCTGATTGGGGCACCTGATGTAAGAAGGACTCTGATGGGGGCACCTGATGTAAGAAGGACTCTGATGGGGGCACCTGATGTAAGAAGGACTCTGATGGGGGCACCTAATGTAAGAAGGACTCTGATGGGGGCACCTAATGTAAGAGGGACTCTGATGGGGGCACCTAATGTAAGAGGGACTCTGATTAGGGCACCTAATGTAAGAGGGACTCTGATAAGGGCACCTAATGTAAGAGGGACTCTGATAGGGGCACCTAATGTAAGAGGGACTCTGATGGGGGCACCTGATGTAAGGGGGACTTTGATGGGGGCACCTAATGCAAGGAGGATTCTGATGGGGGCACCTGATGTAAGGGGGATTCTGATGGGGGCACCTGATGTAAGGGGGATTCTGATGGGGCACCTGATGTAAGGGGGACTCTGATGGGGACACCTGATGTAAGGGGGACTCTGATGGGGACACCTGATGTAAGGGGGACTCTGATGGGGACACCTGATGTAAGGGGGACTCTGATGGGGACACCTGATGTAAGGGGGATTCTGATGGGGGCACCTGATGTAAGGGGGACTTTGATGGGGACACCTGATGTAAGGGGGATTCTGATGGGGGCACCTGATGTAAGGGGGACTTTGATGGGGACACCTGATGTAAGGGGGATTCTGATGGGGGCACCTGATGTAAGGGGGACTTTGATGGGGACACCTGATGTAAGGGGGACTTTGATTGGGGCACCTGATGTAAGGGGGACTTTGATTGGGGCACCTGATGTAAGGGGGACTTTGATTGGGGCACCTGATGTAAGGGGGATTCTGATGGGGGCACCTGATGTAAGGGGGACTCTGATGGGGGCACCTGATGTAAGGGGGACTCTGATGGGGGCACCTGATGTAAGGGGGACTTTGATGGGGCACCTGATGTAAGGGGGATTCTGATGGGGCACCTAATGTAAGGGGGGTTCTAAAGGGGGCACCGGATGTAAGGGGGGTTCTAAAGGGGGCACCGGATGTAAGGGGGGTTCTGTTGGGGGCACCTGATGTAAGGGGGACTTTGATGGGGGCACCTGATGTAAGGGGGATTCTGATGAGGACACCTGATGTAAGGGGGATTCTGATGGGGGCACCTGATGTAAGGGGGATTCTGATGGGGGCACCTGATGTAAGGGGGACTTTGATGGGGACACCTGATGTAAGGGGGATTCTGATGGGGGCACCTGATGTAAGGGGGACTTTGATGGGGACACCTGATGTAAGGGGGATTCTGATGGGGGCACCTGATGTAAGGGGGACTTTGATGGGGACACCTGATGTAAGGGGGACTCTGCTGGGGGCACCTGATGTAAAAGGATTCTGATGGGGACACCTGATGTAAGGGGGACTTTGATGGGGGCACCTGATGTAAGGGGGCTTTGATGGGTACACCTGATGTAAGGGGGATTCTGATGGGGGCAACTGATGTAAGGGGGATTTTGATGGGGACACCTGATGTAAGGGGGACTTTGATGGGGACACCTGATGTAAGGGGGATTCTGATGGGGACACCTGATGTAAGGGGGACTTTGATGGGGGCACCTGATGTAAGGGGGATTCTGATGGGGACACCTGATGTAGGAGGGCTCTGCTGGGGGCACTTGATGTAAGGGGGATTCTGATGGGGGCACCTGATGTAAGAGGGACTTTGATGGGGGCACCTGATGCAAGGGGGATTCTGATGGGGACACCTGATGTAAGGGGGATTCTGATGGGGACACCTGATGTAAGGGGGATTCTGATGGGGGCACCTGATGTAAAATGATTCTGATGGGGACACCTGATGTAAGGGGGACTTTGATGGGGACACCTGATGTAAGGGGGACTTTGATGGGGACACCTGATGTAAGGGGGATTCTGACGGGGACACCTGATGTAAGGGGGGATTCTGATGGGGACACCTGATGTAAGGGGAAATCTGACGGGGGCACCTGATGTAAGGGGGATTCTGATGGGGACACCTGATGTAAGGGGGATTCTGATGAGGACACCTAGGGTTGCCACCTTTTTTTTTATATTAGTTTTGCATACTACAAAAAAGAATTGTTGTAAGCCGTGCAGCGGTGTCAAACTGGTGGCCCTCCAGCTGTTGCAGAACTACAAATCCCATGATGCCTCTGCCTGTGGGAGTCATGCTTGTAACTGTCAGCCTTGCAATGCCTTATGGGACTTGTAGTTCCACAACAGCAGGAGGGCCGCCAGTTTGACACCTGTGCGAGTGTTGGGGTCAGGGCCGGGACAAGGGTTGAGGGACGGCTTCCCTGGGTGCAATGGTTTATTTCAGGGATAGGGGGTGCCCTGACCCTAACCCTAAGGGGAAGGGGGGGTGCAGTTTGGCATCTTCGCCCTGGGCGCTGGATGACCTTGTCCCGGCACTGGTTGGGGTTCGGTTTTAAGAAAAGATGGCGCTCCTAAATTAAGAGGCTGGTGGCTGCCGAAAACTCCAACTCACCAAAATCTCCAACCACGTCACTCCTGGTGACTCTACAGCAGTAATAATGGGAGAATTCAACCAGTTGGTGTTTTCACACCGGGAGCATATAAACTCCGGTACACGCTATAATGAGTGGACATTGTTAGTCCGCCCGCTAGTTGTCACCACCTTGGAGGCGGCCATGTTGTTGGTTACGAGCGGGCAGTTTAACAATGTCCAGCGTGTACAGGAAGATATACGCTGCAGCCTGTTCCGTGAAAACCGCAACCGGTGGAAATCTCCAATCATTGCTGCTGGAGAGTCACCGGGAGCGACGTCATTGGAGATTTTGGTGAGTTCGGAGTTTTCGGCAGAACACCGCCATGATCTCTACAAACATTGGGAAAAACTTTGCTTTGTTTACATCGCTATAACCTTAGAAGCCCCGGTCTCTTCTCTATATCGGCAAACCTTCTTGTGCTGGGGGTAAACCCTGGTGCTCTTTGCATGCCGCCCACCATAGAGACTTAGGTGCCATCTTCCCTCTTCAAGGGGCACTTTGTACCATGTCGGGGGATGGGATAATATACAAATCAAACAGGATTGGAGAATAGGAGACATATTACAACTATTCAGCAGTGGGTGATGAGCAAAGGTTGCAGAGCTTCAAAGACAGACAAGGAAAAGGGTTACAAATTTAATTCCAGCCCCTCCCCTCCCCCTATTCCAATTAAAACAGGTTTAGTCTAATAATTAAAAATGGAATATTACCTCCTCCTCACTGGACACACACTCTCCAGGTCTGCCACCCCCTCCACACTGCTAGAGCTCCTCCTTACTGCCCCCAACTCTGGGCTACAACAAAATGGCCTCCCCCTTCCCCAGGCAAAGTGAAGATAAAAAAAAAAACCTCTATATAAAAATCACATTGTTTCTAAAACACAAATCAGGAACGCTTCTGATTTTTAAAAGGGTTTCTAAAACCTTTAAAAATAGGTTCTAAACGTGAGAAAAGCATACCCCGTGAGAAATCCATACTCACGTCACTTCCTGTTAGAAACGAAATGTGAAACCTATTGGAACGCATAGCGGTGAATTGTTCTAGTCCAACGTCACTTCCGGTTTCAGATTCCGCTAGTTAGCGGTAATCTGATAGAACACTGTATGAATGAGTGCAGTGGGGCGGGGATTTCTTTGGCGAGCGGAGGGAGGAGCCTCTCAGCTGTGGTTCTTGTGTGCGTTCCACGGCCGCACCGCCCAGCGGCTTCCTTGTGCGCAGCGCATGCGCAGTGTGAATAGTTGGTATATCTCATTGGGGACCAGTCTTTTAACGCTGAAGAAGTGGGAATTGAAGCTCCCTGTGTTTTATCGCGGCTGCTGGAGGGGGTGTGAGTGTGGAGAGTGTGTGCCCAGCGAGGAGGAGGTAATAATGTCTTCTTATTATGGGAGAAGGGGGTCCTCTCTCTGATATGTGGAACATTACACAGTGAGCTCCGCTGGGGCGGAGACTTTTTTTGGAGGCGTGTCTGGTTAGAGATAAGTGAACCTCCCTCTGCTGTTTTGCTGCTGGTGTGAGTGTGTGCCCAGTTAGGAGGAGGTAATAATGTCTTCTTAAGAGGGGGTGGACTGGATTGGGGGGGGGGGGGGGTTGTCACCCTATAAATGACAAAGTCCTCTCTCTGATGTGTGGAACATTACACAGTGAGCTCCGCTGGGGCGGAGACTTTTTTGGAGGTGGGTCTGGATATATTCTGTCACTGCCACTGTCTGATTCCTCCTGTATTGGATTGCATGGTAACGGTCCTGTCTGCCCCAATGTTGTAAAGTGCTGGGCTAACTGTTGGCGCTATATAAATCATGTATACTAATATAATATTAATTATTATTAGTAGTAGTATAAATCCTGTATACTAATATAATATTATTATTAGTAGTAGTAGTATAAATCCTGTATACTAATATAATATTATTATTAGTAGTAGTAGTAGTATAAATCCTGTATACTAATATAATATTAATTATTATTAGTAGTAGTATAAATCCTGTATAGTCATATAATATTATTATTAGTAGTAGTAGTAGTATAAATCCTGTATACTAATATAATATTATTATTATTAGTAGTAGTAGTAGTAGTAGTAGTAGTAGTAGTAGTAGTATAAATCTTGTATACTAATATAATATTATTATTATTATTAGTAGTAGTAGTATAAATCCTGTATACTAATATAATATTATTATTATTATTAGTAGTAGTAGTATAAATCCTGTATACTAATATATTATTATTATTATTAGTAGTAGTAGTAGTATAAATCCTGTATACTAATATATTATTATTATTATTAGTAGTAGTAGTAGTATAAATCCTGTATACTAATATATTATTATTATTATTAGTAGTAGTAGTAGTAGTAGTAGTAGTAGTAGTATAAATCTTGTATACTAATATAATATTATTATTATTATTAGTAGTAGTAGTATAAATCCTGTATACTAATATATTATTATTATTATTAGTAGTAGTAGTAGTAGTAGTAGTAGTAGTAGTAGTATAAATCTTGTATACTAATATAATATTATTATTATTATTAGTAGTAGTAGTATAAATCCTGTATACTAATATAATATTATTATTATTATTATTATTAGTAGTAGTAGTAGTAGTAGTAGTATAAATCTTGTATACTAATATAATATTATTATTAGTAGTAGTAGTATAAATCCTGTATACTAATATAATATTATTATTATTATTAGTAGTAGTAGTATAAATCCTGTATACTAATATATTATTATTATTATTAGTAGTAGTAGTAGTATAAATCCTGTATACTAATATATTATTATTATTATTAGTAGTAGTAGTAGTATAAATCCTGTATACTAATATATTATTATTATTATTAGTAGTAGTAGTAGTAGTAGTAGTAGTAGTAGTATAAATCTTGTATACTAATATAATATTATTATTATTATTAGTAGTAGTAGTATAAATCCTGTATACTAATATATTATTATTATTATTAGTAGTAGTAGTAGTAGTAGTAGTAGTAGTAGTATAAATCTTGTATACTAATATAATATTATTATTATTATTAGTAGTAGTAGTATAAATCCTGTATACTAATATAATATTATTATTATTATTATTATTAGTAGTAGTAGTAGTAGTAGTAGTAGTATAAATCTTGTATACTAATATAATATTATTATTATTATTAGTAGTAGTAGTATAAATCCTGTATACTAATATATTATTATTATTATTAGTAGTAGTAGTATAAATCTTGTATACTAATATATTATTATTATTATTATTATCAGTAGTAGTAGTATAAATCCTGTATACTAATATAATATTATTATTAGTAGTAGTAGTATAAATCTTGTATACTAATATATTATTATTATTATTATTAGTAGTAGTAGTAGTATAAATCCTGTATAGTAATATAATATTATTAGTAGTAGTAGTATAAATCCTGTATACTAATATATTATTATTAGTAGTAGTAGTAGTAGTAGAAGAAGAAATATATTATTGTTTGAACCTCTTCCCAACCACCCGCCGCCCGCCGACCTATTTGCCGCGGCAGTGCGACCCCCCCCCCCTGAGCAAACCGGTGTAGACCTACGTTGGTCGCACACCTGCAGCTAGGCGGCGCGCTCCCGCCCCCGCTTGGCAGCGGGGACTCCGATGCCCGGGGCAGAAGAGGCTCTGATTGCCGCCTGACACCCGCGATCGCTCCCCGATAAGAGAGAAGAACGGTCAGCTGTTGTAAACACATCCCGACCGTTCTTCTCTCTGGAATGATTATAGAGCCCATGTGATCCTTATATATAAGATCACATGTCTTTATCATCATTTCACAAGCCACGCCCCCCACAGCTAGAATCACTCCCCTAAGTACACATTTAATTCCTTGATCGCCCACAGGGTTAACCCCATCCCTGCCAGTGTCATTATTACAGTAGCAGTGCATATTTTTAGCACTGATTAGGCCCCGTTCACACTGGGGCGATCCGACTTCCAGGGGCGACCTCCGAGGTCGCGGTGCGAGCAGCGTGCCGCGACCTCGGAGCGGCCGGCACGGACTTCATAACATTGAAGTCTATGACGGTCGCTCCGGGTCGCCCCAAAGAAGCCCCGGACCCTTTTTCTAAGACGGTCGCTCCTATTAGAACGGGTCCGCAGCTTCCCTATGGAAGGCGACCTACGGCGACCTGTCAGGCGACCAGGTCGCCTGACAGGTCGCCCCAGTGTGAACAGGGACTTACTGTAGTTATTATTATTATTATACAGGATTTATTTAGCGCCAACAGTTTGCGCATCGCTTTACAATGTGGGGGAAGACAATACAGTTACAATACAATTCAAAACAGGAGGAACTAGAGGGCCCTGCTCGTTAGAGCTTACAATCTAGAATGTCACTGGTCCCCCCCAAAAGTGTCAAAAATGTCAGTTAGGGGTCCGATCTGTCCGCCGCAATGTCGCAGTCCCGCTAAAAATTGCAGATTACCGCCATTACTAGTAAAAAAAAAACAATAAAAATTACATAAATCTTTCCCGTAGTTATTAGAGGCGATAACTTTTGCGCAAACCAATCAGAATATGCTTATTGTGATTTTTTTTTTTTTTTTTACAAAAAATATGTAGCAGAAAACAAATTGGCCTAAAATGTTAAGAAAATTTTGATTTTTACATTTTTTTTTTTTTTTGGAGAATATTATAAAGCAGAAAATTAAAAATATTGTATTTTTGTACATTTGTATATTTTTGTATTTGTATATATTTTTTTTTTTAGAATTGTCGCTCTTTTTTTGTTTATAGCGCAAAAAAAAATAAAAATCGCAGAGGTGATCAAATACCACCAAAAGAAATCTCTATTTGTGGGAAAAAAGGACAACAATTTTATTTGGGTACAGCGTCGCATGACCGCGCAATTGTCCATTAAAGTAACGCAGTGCCGAATCGCAAAAAAATGGCCTGGGGAAAATCATCCGGTCCAGAAGTGGTAAAAAAAAAAGCAGTGATTCAGAAATCTATAAGCTTCTTGTCCCGCCTCTCTAAAATAATAATAAAATTATTAATAATAATAAAAAATTATTTTTATTATTTAGACAGAAACGCAGATGTTTAGCGCCCAATCATTTTTAAATAATCTATAATTATTATTTTTTAATTTGCAATCGTCTCCTCTCTTCACCCATAACTCTCTAATGACTTCCTTTCTTTGGCTCCCATTCTTCCGCTCTGTGCGTTCCACGGCTATCCAGCTGCTTCTTGATTTACATATATGGAGGTTGGGCAGCTAAGAAAACTGATGTTATTTGCTTGTGATGACAGTCCTATAGTTTGGTTACTAAAATGAAGAAAACTGAATTTTACCATAGCACTACAATCCTTTTTCTCTGGCTGAAAAAAAAAGATAGGGAAAATAAATTCAATGCTTATCTATTTTATCCTTGATGCAGGAGGATCGGCAGCCATTTTGTTGTAGCCCAGTGGAGGCTGAGGATTTCCAGCAGTGGGAAAATCCATATGGAGGGGGTGTAAAGCTGGAGAGTGAATGCCCAGTGAGGAAGAGGTAATAATGTCTTCTTATTGTGAGAGAAGGGGGTCCCAGCACTCTGTGTGGACTGGATGGAGGATTTATGTCACCGTAACAAATTATCATTTCCCTGCAAGTCCTCAGATGAACATTAGATGGGGGGGGGCTCTGCTGGATTAAATATGATTATACTAATATTGATTATATATGTTTTAGATGTTTGTAATGGCATAAATTTATGTGTGAGCAATATCCGCTTTTTTTAATCCAAGTATAGTTAACATTGGGAGCTGACGAAAAGAACGTCATGATGGAGAAGCGGCCGCCCCTCACATCACCGGGTAAGAGGAGACTTTCATTTCTTGTAACAGAGAGAAGAGTATTGATGACCCCACCTAGATCAGCCTTTCTCAACGTTTTCAAAACAGAGAAAAATGTAATCCCAGGATCTAGTACCCAGTACTAGTGGCCATCATCCCAATTGATATGTGGGCAGAGGCGGCCTTGTTCCAGTACGAGAAGACAGACAATCATACTTTTTGATACTCCAGATACTGGTCTGATACTCATACTTCACCTCGTATGACCCTCTGTCATCACAACTACTCACCCTTCACAGGTTGTTAATACTTACTTATACAAACCAGTAAGGTTTCCTTTGGAGTGGTCCTTACTGAGCAATTTTGGATCATCGTGGCACCCCTGTGGCCAGTGCAGCTACTCTTCCTTAATCTTCCTCTACATTTGCCCTTGACGGGTTCTATTGGAACTGGGCTTTCCTCTTTCATTGGTCATTTTTACAGTTTTTAACAACAGATCATTCCACTCTCCTATGAAGACTTCGAGGGCACATTGAGTGTTTGGAACTTTGGTTGACCCCTGAAGAAGGGTTTGATACCCGAAACGCGTAGGGTCATTTTCCGGTTCACTCCACCATGTGTACCTGAGTGTCTTCAATGTTGATTGGTATATGATCTGTCATTGCATGCAGTTTTTAACCAGCCTCTCCGTTTATGTACAATTGTTATATATATAGTTCTGTTTGTTTTTTTGTCTTTGTATAATAAAGTTTACTATTTTATTTTGACGTTCAGTGTCTAGTGGCATTCATAGTCCCACACCATTGGGGATTCTTTTTGTGTACATTTTCAAAACAGAGAAACCCTTAAAATAACTTTCCAGTTGCAGGGAACCCCTGTTAGTGACGGTTCACATTTGTGCAATGCGGGAACGCTGCGAATATACAGCGTGTTCCCGCACTGTTCACACTGTAATATGCGATACGCTGGGGGGTGTCAATTAAGAGTTAACGACACCCCCAGATCAGATCGCATATCGCAGTGCGATCTGCAAGTTCGCACAGAATCGGATCGCATTATTTTGAACCACCATGTGATCCGATTCTGCTGCGGACCACAAAAAGGGTCCTGTGCGAGTTTGATGCAAATTCAGCCATACAAACTGTATGGCTGATTTTGCACCGCACAGACATCACATGTAGTTTTAGGAGCAGTGCGCTCCGAATTAAATGCAATCTCTGTGATCGCACAAATGTGAACCGGCACTTAAAAAGGATTTTGTCTACAACTCATGATACATTAGTGTGATGGTCAGTGTGAAGAATGCTCCTTAAGCCTAGTACACACGCAACGATTATCGGCCGACCGATCGTCCGTCTTTTGTCCAGAGTGGTGTCTGTTGGTTGGAATGTGGCTAGACTGCACACAAATTTTCTCGCCCGACAAAATTCTACTTCAGAAGTGATGTCATGTGTTGGTTTGCTTTCTTTGTGTTCTTTCTTCTCTGAGCATGCCCAGTCTTGCTCATTAGATTTTTCCCTGTCGAAATCTGTACTGACTGCACGAAAATCGGACGTGTTTTGACGGCCAACAAAAATTTTATAGCCTGCACACCAGAATTTTTTTCGGCCCGAAAAGTCGGGAGTCAGTTGTCGGAAGCATCATACTAACAAGCCGAAAATCGGCAGATCGGTCGTCGGACAAATATTCCCTGCCGATTTTCGACGCGTGTGTACGAGGCTTTACTCTTGTGGTGATTGGGGAGAATTCCCACCTGACAGATATCTAAAATGATTAGTGGTGTCAGTGGGAACTTATCTAAAAGAAAAAAAATCTCCCATTGCTCAAGGAATCCCTAGCAACCTCTGGAGGAACCCTAGGATCCACAAAACCCTGGTTGAGAAACCCTGACCTACACACATCTTTTGATATAAAGACATAGAAACAATGTATTCAGTCAGTGTGTGTGTTTCCTACAGATGGATCCAGTAACAGAAAAACCCCAGAGAGATGTCCCCGTCCTCTGTATTCCCGGGACTCCACACAAGAAGATCAGGAGATCCCTCATGAAGATCAGGAGACCCCTCGCGAAGACAAGGAGACCCCTCGCGAAGACAAGGAGACCCCTCGCGAAGACAAGGAGACCCCTCGCGAAGACAAGGAGACCCCTCGCGAAGACAAGGAGACCCCTCGCGAAGAGCAGGTAATAAAATTAAGAGTTCTAGTTAAACCTGATTCTTCTGCTTTGTAAAAAAAATCATAATACCGAAGTTGGCAATAACAAAGTTACTCTACTACCTAGTATGAAGGCTTGATTGACATTAAAGTTGAAGATGAAGAAGATCGACATGTGAGGGGTAATGATCTTTGTAAGGAGGAGAAAGATCCTGCAGAGATCAGCACAGGTGAGTAATAATCAATAAATCCAGAGAAGAGTCCCAGATTCTCCTTGTTCAGTCACTACAACAATCTCTTCTCTCCCCTCCTCTGTCAGTAGACAGTAAGGCCTCGTTTACACTGTGCCCAAAGGGGGAGTCAGGATCCTCTATTGCAGTGCTCCCCAACCTTTTTATCGTCGCGGACCGGTCAACGTTTGATCATTTTTCCGTGACCCGCTGAGGGGGGGGGGGGGGACGTCAATGCAGAGTGCCACAGCGTGCCCCCAATCAATGCAGAGTGCCACAGCGTGCCCCCAATCAATGCAGAGTGCCACAGCATGCCCCCAATCAATGCACAGTGACCACAGCATGCCCCCAATCAATCCACAGTGACCACAGCTTGCCCCCAATCAATCCACAGTGACCACAGCATGCCCCCAATCAATGCACAGTGACCACAGCATGCCCCCAATCAATGCAGAGTGCCACAGCATGCTTCCAATCAATGCACAGTGACCAGTGCACTTACCTGATTTGCAGCGGCTTCTCCTGAGTCTCCCCGCGTCTCCTCGAGTCTTCCCTCCTCCTCCTTGGCCAATGGCATGGGTTCGCCTTTCGGCCAATCAGGAAACGTGTCTCGGACCCGCCTCCTGATTGGGCAGGAGGAGGATCCGTGTGACAATAGCGAACATTCATTCGCTATTGTCACACAAATTGGTGGGCTCAGGGCGCACTGCTCTGCGCCCCAGGTCCACCCTTTTCTGAAATTTTTTTTTTTCTAAAATGGAAATAATCAAATGTTCTTTGGGCGGACCGGTACCATTTGATCCACGGACCGGTACCGGTCCGCGGCCCGGGGGTTAGGGAACACTGCTCTATTGGACTCACATCATGTCATTGTGTGTTACCAGCCATGAGTTGTGACCAGTCTCCCCCCCACACACACTCTCTGGGGTCTCTCATACATCTCAGTACAGGGGGCTTCACTCTCATCTTTATTCACAGACCCCGGTCACACTCAGAGAGACATCAAAACTGAGGAGGAGGAAAAAGGACATGTGAGGATTAAAGAGGAGGAAGAGCCATATTTGAGTAGTAAGGAGCCATGTAAGGAGGAGAAAATTCCTGTAGAGATCAGCACAGGTAAGTAGTAAACCACTGGATATATTTTATTGAGAAAGGTCCATTTGTCCTGACAATAAGGAGAAAAAGTACTATAAAAATGTTCTGTCGACATCTTAAAGAGGATGATCGCCGCTCTGCGCGCCCCAGGGGGCGTGCGAGAGAGGCAGTTCTGGTCCACTGACATATGACGGCACCCCAGAACAATAGATGCACCGCTCTACCGTCATTTGACGGTGGGCGTGTAGCATGTGGTTAAAGAGGATTAATGCTGTGGAAGCATTGACCAAAAAGGGGAAGAGGGGGATAGAGGGTTTGGATTATGGCGTAGGTCTCATCCCTCAATGCATAAGAACATAAAAGACAGGTTCCTCACTAAATAGGACTAGATCAACCTACAGTTGGCATCAAGGAATAGGTATATAAGGGTAATATAAAAAGTATGCATTTATTGAATGGATCGTTTAAAATATCAAAATAAATTGAGACATAACAGCAAAACACAAAGAAAAACAATCTGGTTGTTGACATGGCAGAGTCATAATGCACATACAAAATTCATGTATAAAATACAGTGGCTCACAAATAGACAAGTGTAATACAAGGCGAAAAAGACCCAACGCTTTTCGCAATTAACTTCTTCACATCCGCGCTATAGCCGAAGTACGGCTACAGCGCGGACTCGAATTTCCGGGAGGCCGTCTTTAAACGGCCTCCCAGAGACAGGCTCCCTGCGCGCTCCCGCGAGCGCGCATCGGGGAAAATCTGTGTTGGCCGTGTCCCTTGGACACAGCCAATCACAGATCGTGGTAAATGGCCAATCACAGCGGCCATTTACCACGTGATCGGCCCATGCAATGAGAGATGATCTCCTATGTAAACATAGGAGATCATCTCTCATCGCCAGCACTCCTTACTCACACAGAGACTGCAGTGTGAGGAAGGAGCAGAGCCGATCAGCCGTCGGGGACACAGAGGAATGTAATCAGGGCACTGATCACCAGTGCCCTGATTACAAAAGGTAAATAAAACACACTAAGTGCCCACAGTGCCCACAATCAGTGCCCATAGTGCTGCCAGTCAGTGCCCATCAGTGCCGCTCATCAGTGCTCATCAGTGCCACCCGTCAGTGCCCATCAGTGCCACCCGTCAGTGCCCATCAGTGCCACCCATCAGTGCCCAGCAGTGCGGCATATTAGTACCTCCTCATCAGTGCCCCCTCATCAGTGCCCATCAGTGTCGCCTCATCAGCGCACATCAGTGAAGGAGAAAAATGTATTTATTTTCAAAATTTACTCGCAGAAAATAAGAAAAACTTTTTTTTTTCAAGATTTTTCTTTTTTTTTATAAAAAATAAAAAACCCAGAGATGATTAAATACCACCAAAAGAAAGCTCTATTTGTGTGAATAAAAGGACGAAAAATTCATATGGGTTCAGTGTTGCATGACCAAGCAATTGTCATTCAAAGTGTGAGAGCACTGAAAGCTAAAAATTGGTCTGGATGGGAAGGGGGTTTAAGTGCACAGAAGGCAAGTGGTTAATAAATATTCCTTCTTCAGGGGTAACATGCGTCTTGTAGTCCCATAATGAAAGCCAATAAAGATATACTTACCAGCCAGAATTTAAAAACAAGGACCAGATAGTTGCCAGCAGGGAGAAATGAACACACGAGAAGAGATTATCCCAGAGTTCCCCTCAATCAGCAGTTCCTCCAACAAGATCCAAAAGGCCCGAAACAGGATCAGCATGTGGGGATAAGCAAGACTAAATTTGAAGGTCTATATTTTGTCCAAGACTCCGATAGAATCCAAAAATAAGGAGTCAGAGTCTCCGTGGTTCGTGCTCACAGCCAAACACAACCGCATCCTCCAATGATTATCCCACCCTGCAACCACGTGCATTGCATAGCATTGTGGTGTGGGTCTTTTAAAGGTTATAATTCCTCTTCACTATCTGTGAAATGCCCAGTATGTGCCCAAAGGGGGAGTCAGGATCTTCTATTGGACTCCGGCTCTCCTCCTCACATCATGTCATTGTGTGTGACCAGTCTCCCCCCACACACACTCTCTGGGGTCTCTCATACATCTCAGTACAGGGGGCTTCACTCTCATCTTTATTCACAGATCCCGGAGAAACTCAGAGTGACATCAAAACTGAGAAAGGGAAAGAAGGACTTGAGAGGATTAAAGAGGAGGAAATCACTCCAGAGATCAGCACAGGTGAGGAATCAACAGTAAATCCAGAGAAGAGTCCCAGATTCTCCTTGTTCAGTCACTACAACAATCTCTTCTTCTCCCCCCTCCTCTGTCAGTAGGCAGTAATGGGGGGTCAGTATGTGCCCAGTGGGGGTGTCAGGAGCCATCAGCCTCTATTAGACTTCGGCTCTCCTCCTCACATCATGTCATTGTGTGTTACCAGCCAAGAGATGTGACCAGTCTCCCCCCACACACACTCTCTGGGGTCTCTCATACATCTCTGTACAGGGGGCTTCACTCTCATCTTTATTCACAGACACCAGAGCCACTCAGACAGAGGTCAAAAGTGAAGAGGAGGAACTACAAGTACTAATGAAAAAGGATGAAGAACAGGAAATTCCTCAATATATCAGCATAGTTGAGTATTAAACACTGAATTTAGAAAAGCTACTTTGGCGCCAAACACGTTTCGTCCCTTGGGTGTGCATGCAGTCTCAATCCAGAAAAGAGTCCCAGATTCTCCTTGTTCAGTCACTACAACAATCTCTTCTTCTCCCCCCTCCTCTGTCAGTAGACAGTAATGGGGGGGGACAGTATGTGCCCAGTGGGGGGGTCAGGAGACATCAGCCTCTATTAGACTCCGGCTCTCCTCCTCACATCATGTCATTGTGTGTTACCAGCCAAGAGAAGTGACCAGTTCTCACCCACACACACTCTCTGGGGTCTCTCATACATCTCAGTACAGGGGGCTTCACTCTCATCTTTATTCACAGACCCCGGTGACACTGAGAGAGAAATCAAAACCGAGGAGGAGGAAAAAGGACATGTGGGGATTAAAGAGGAGGAAGAGCCATATTTGAGAAGTAAGGAGCCGAAAATTCCTGTAGAGATCAGCACAGGTAAGTAGTAAACAATAAATGCACAAAGAATTTAAAGTGTCATTGTTTAGCTGGAAGAAGGAGGGCATGATATTAAAGCTGAGGAAGAAGAATGTGTGAGGATTAAAGATGAGGAAATTGCTATAGAGATCACCATAGGTGAGTAATAAACACTAAATTCAGTAAAGATCGACAAATTCTTCTTGTTCACTGGATATATTTTATTAAAAAAGGTCCATTTGTCCTGACAATAAGGAGAAAAAGTTCTACAAAAATGTTCTGTCATTATCTTTAAAGAGGACTAACGCTGTGAAAGTATTGTCCAAAAAAGAAAGGTAAAGGGCTAGTCACCAGTATTGCCTGTAGCGGTTGTTTTCCCCATTATGACTTACCATAATTTGTTCTACACTGTGTGCCCAAGTGGAGAGGTCCATCTTGGGTACAAAAGCAGGCCTTTGCATTCTCACATCAAACACCCCCCCCCCCTCCATGAATGGTGGAGGAAATAATCGGAAGGATGCAGGAAAGGTTGAGGATGAGTGAAGCAGAAGCTAGGAGATTCTTGCATTGCAGGTACAGCTTCCTCTCCAGCAAGGATAATAGTGATTAGCACAGTTAATGACAGCACCGATTCTCACTCGAAATCTGGTGAGACTAGCAGTCAGAATCAACAGTGCCTTAAATCCCATACAGCAGATATACAGCTATGAGGCTACAGAACAATAGGAAGTGCACTGCTATTTCGGGGACATTCAAGACAAAATGTACAGGCATTATTAACATGTGCTCAGGCATTATTAACATTTCTAGGTGTTCCTTTTACCATAGCAAATCTTCCATTTTTGAGTTCAGGTTCATTTAAAACCATAAAGTAACAAATTGATGTCTTTTCTTACTGATAAAAAATAGACTGTTAGAATAGTATACTTTAATCAAATGTGATACATGTCCTACAGATGAATCCAGTAACAGAAATACTCCAGAGAGATGTCCCTGTCCTACCAGAGATTCCACACAGGAACATCACAAGATCCCTCAGGATAAGCAGGTAGATGGATTTGGGGATCTTGTTGTGTGATACATTTGAGGAGAATTTGTAATCAGGCTGCTATGGTCTATGGCCGATGGCTTATGGCAGTGATGGTGAACCTTGGCACCCCAGATGCTTTGCAACTACATTTCCCATGATGCTCAACTACACTGCAGAGTCCATGAGCATCATGGGAAATGTAATTCCAAAACATCTGGAGTGCCAAGGTTCACCGTCACTGATCTAGGGTCTCTGCTTCTCTCCCTACAACTCCCCTCCCACGATCTCCAGCAGGTTGACCTGACCAGCAAGCCCAACCGTCATTGGTTGGTAGGATTGTTGGCATCATAGCAAACAATAGTGCGCTTGCCCCAGAATTAACAGGAGGATGGAACTTCCTCTGTCCAGACCTGCTTTGCTAACCAGCTCCCACCTACTCTGCAAACCTTAAAATGGTAAGAGGGAATCTGATGGTCACCTCAATGTAAGGGGGTACTTATTCATTTATATAACAGTTTTTTTTTTGGCCCGTAAAATTTTTGTAAAGCATATTATGTGGCCTTCGTACTGAAAAGTTTAGAGACCCCAACTGTAGAGTGTTGTCACTGCGCCTCAATGCCAGATCCCGCATAAGTTGTGGAGCTTTAATCCAGTGAGAAGATCCTCCAGCACTGTGCAGAATGACGTTCTCATAGGATCTTGGATTTTCATGATTCATAGGATCCTTCAAGAAGGTCCAGTGATGAGTTAGTTTTTTTCACATTTTTCTTCTGATGTTTATTTTAATTAGCTTTTTCTGAGTGTTTTTTTTATTCGGGGCACCGTGACCTAGGAAGACCTTACATTTTCATGCAGGGTCCCCTTAACCTTTTTTTATTTTATAACCCTTGCATTTTTGTATGCTGGTAACTTATTTGTTATATTTTTGAGATGATCTTATAATTGTGTTTGTGGCTTTTTTTTATATTAATTAAACAAGTACACAATTTAGACTAAGACTCGATTCACACTAGCGCGACTTGTTAGGCGACTTGTCAGCCTGACAAGTCGCGGTCCATTGACTGCTACAGGACCCGTTCTAATAGGAGCGACACGACTTAGAAAAAGGGTTCTGTACTACTTCGGGGCGACCTCGGAGCGACTTGCATAGACATTCATTATATGAAGTCCGTGCAAGTCACGCCAAAGTCGCGGTGCACTGGACTTCACAAGTCGCCCCCGAAGTAGTACAGAGTCGTGTCGCCATAGTGTGAACCGACTCTAAGACAGAAAGTGATATAAGGAAAAGCAACTCACATCTACCCAGATATGTTGGATAAGTATGGAGGATTGATGCTATGGCTAAAGTTCTGTAAGCTGTATACATGAAATGAAAGATGAAAGCCGGCACTCCACCAAGGAAAAGTCACAAAGACTTTATTAGAAACGGTAAAACTTCCACCAGTGCAGTCTGCTTACACGTTTCTCCCCATAGGGGCATACTGTAGAAACGTATAAGGCCCCATTCACACTAGTGCGACTTGTCCCGCGATTTTGGACCACAAAATCGCATGACAAGTCGTTTTCCATTATTTTCAATGAGCCCCATTCATATCAGTGCGTTTTGAAGTCGCACCGACTTCAAAGTAGTTCCT
Source organism: Pelophylax lessonae (assembly GCF_965119305.1). Lineage (NCBI taxonomy): Eukaryota > Metazoa > Chordata > Amphibia > Anura > Ranidae > Pelophylax > Pelophylax lessonae. Next base: position 245,895,365 of record NC_138776.1, read on the forward strand.
GCACTACTTTGCCATGATTTTAATGCGTTTTGAGGCATATAGCCTTGCCATTGCTTTCAAAATCGCTGCAAAATTGTGCCGCAAAATCGCGGCAAAATCGCTGTAAAATTGCGTCGCATAAGTGTGAAAGGGGCCTAAGCAGATTGCACTGTTGGATGTTTTACCGTTTCCAACAAAGTCCTCTGTAGAGTCCGGCGGTGGACTTCCAGCTTTCATCTTTCGAGACAGAAAGTGTAGTCAGTTGTTTCTTGAATGGCTCCCGCTGCTATTATTCTGCTCCGTGAAAAGGGAGAGAGCCAAGAAGGCTGCTGCTCTCGTAAAGAGCACTGGATCAAGATCGGGCTCAGGTAAGTATAAGCATAGGTGGGGCTCAGGTAAGTATAAGCATAGGTGGGGCGAGGGTAGGGGAGCTGCAAAGACTAGGTTTCTTGCCCGAATGCAGAGAATACGTTGGGATAAAAAAAAAAAAAACCTTCAGCCTTTAGAACCAGGTAAACGTAATTGTTTTTCATTGTATGTAAATCAGGATGAAGATCTGATGTATGGTAAAATTAAGGAGGAAGTAGAAGAGTCGTTTGCGATCGGTAATGAGCCATGTAAAGAGCAGGATATTCCTCCAGAGATCAGCACAGGTGAGATATCAACCCTGAATCCAGAAGAAATATCCCAGATTCTGCTTTCTCAATCACTGCAACGATCTCTTCTCTCTTTCGTCAAAATGACTTGGTTTCTAACCGCTAAGTTAATGCTTAGGGTTTTGGTGTTGATGATAGTCTTTGATGTTGAGGGTGTTGATATCTTCTACTGTCAGCTATGAATTAATAATCATATGCATACTGGAGGCTTCATGCATGAAATAAGTCTGCAGATGCTACTGCATTTTAAGGCCCCTTTCACACAGGTGATCCAATCAGGTCTGTCAGTTTTTTAGGTGGACCTGATCGGAAATGCCCATGCTTTCCTATAGACAGGCAGGTGTAAACAGACTTGTGTTCATTTACAGAAGCCTACCTCCGGATCTTATTCAGTACACTAAAAACAAAATGGAAAGGGGATCCCTCCTCCTTCATCTAGGAGGATTTGATCGGAGGGTACATGGACAGAGTAGTCGGTTTTCTCCTGGCTGCCCATAGAGCAGAGCAGGCTCTATCTGTGTTCAAACTGGAAAAAGACAACAAAAAAAGGGGCGCACCAACCTAGTGCATTACCACTAAAAACATTTATTAAAATAGTAAAATGCATAAAATATACTCACAAAAATGGTGTGAAAATACACACATCAATAAAACAGTCTCCAAGGTAGCCCGGCACTGCGTAAAGCTGGATGGCATGCAGCGAACCGCATGGAGCTGCTGTGGCTAGGCTGACGCGTTACGAGGGCGAACCCCCTTCCTCAGAGCCAAAACCTGCTGCAGCTTTACGCAGTGCCGGGCTACCTTGGAGACTGTTTTATTGATTTATTGATTTGTCGATATGTGTGTATTTTCACACCATTTTTGTGAGAATATTTTATGCATTTTACTATTTTAATAAATGTTTTTAGTGGTAATGCACTAGGTCGGTGCGCCCCTCTTTTTGTTGTCTTTTTCCAGCTTGTATCGGATACCCTTGGTCCTGAGGTGGCAGCAAGACCTTCAGTCATACCCATCCAAATTTGTTGGAAACTTTCCTCTTTCTTCCCATTATTGCACTTGTGCGCAGGAGAAGTGAACTACATTTTGGAGATTTTCTATCTGTATTCACTCTGCAGAAACTTAGTGGATACGTATGTGTCATCTGCCTGCTCTTCTCTGATCAGCAGGGGTTTAGCTGAAAAACCGTCACATGTTAAAAGGGCCTTAAGGCAGCAATGGGTCATAAGGTGGCTATCGCGTACCTGGTGAAGACTGGAATGCTGGACACTCCTGAAGGTGGGGACATAGAGTGTAAAGGAAAGGAGTGGCATGAGTGCCATAGCAGCTAGCTGGTGATGTCCACTCTGTAGGTGGGTAGAGCTGGTAGTCGCAATCCTCGGAACTGGATGCAGTAGCAGCTTGGCACCAGAGCGAAGGACGGGAGCAGAATTGGGAGACGAGCAGTAGTCAGCGGCAACTGGGCAGTGAGGTACCGAATCAGCAGGCAAGCAAGTCCAGGAGCTAGGCCAAGGTCGTTAACAGCCAGGCAATGCGGTACAAAGTCAGCAGGCAGATCAGATCCAGTAAACAAGCCAAGGTCGGAGTAGTAGGTAACAGAGCTAGAGAACGAGCACAGGCCAATTCTAAAGGCAAGCTGGGTCCTACACGGGTAAGCAGAAACAAATGATCAGATCTGAGGAACACAGGAATGAGCTGAAGACCATTCAGCAACTGCTCACAGTAATAGAGCAGTTTAAATAGGCCACTGGGTGCCAAGTGCTAATTGGTATGTGCACAATGAACTGGCAATGCAGAAGTGACATTGGTCTTTCGCTTATAAATATTAGCACATGTGCAATGTGCATGAGCATCAATCTGCACTGGCCTTTTGGTGGTAGAAATCCGGTTTACCTTACAGCGGCAGTGGGTCTCTAATTAAAATTCTAATTTTTCTGTTTTTTACCGGGCATCTAGGTTTCTTTGACCTCTGGTCACAAAAAGTTTAAAAATTTTTTCCATTGTCCTGTCTTTTTTTTTTTTTTTTTTTTATCTCCAGATGGACCATACAGAATGTCCATACAGCATCAATAAACTTAATACAGCATTGATACACATTAATACAGCATTAATTAATAATTAATTAATTATAATTAAATATATATATATATATATATATACATATATATATATATATATATATATATATATATATATATTTATAATATATATTATATATATATATATATATATATATATATATATATATATATATATATATATATATATATATATATATATATATATATATATATATATATATATATAATTTTTTTTTTTTTTTTTTTAATATATATATATATATATATATATATATATATATATATATATATATATATATATTTATTTATTTATTTATTATATATATATATATATTTATTATATATATATATATATATATATATATATATATATATATATATATATATATATATATATAAATATTTTATATATAATAATTAATTAATTGACACAGCATTAATACAGCATTGATACACATTAATACAGCATTAATGAATAATTAATTATAATATATATATATATATATATATATAGTTAATTAATTGACACAGCATTAATGCAGCATTGATAAACTTTCTGTTCTCTCTTCAGGTGGAGAAATAAAACATGGTATCCCATCCAGTGCTTCAGAAGAAGTCCCTGTGACTGGCAGTCTCCATTCAGTAGCCTTTCAGAGAGGAACCCTTACCCCACTCCAGAGACCTCAAAACCCATATTCGTGTTCCGAGTGTGGGAAATGCTTCTCCTGCAGAAAAATTCTTAACAGACACCAGAGAATTCATACAGGCGTGAAACCATATTCCTGTTCAGAGTGTGGGAAATGTTTTACTCAGAGATCAACTCTTATCAAACATGAAAGAGTTCATACAGGGGAGAAGCCCTATTCCTGTTCGGAGTGTGGGAGATGCTTTTCGCAGAAATCCGTCCGCGACAGACACCATAAAGTCCACACAGGCGAGCGCCCTTTTTCTTGTTCTGAGTGTGGGAAGTGTTTTGGAGAGAAATCGGACCTCGCCAAACATGGGAGACTTCACAGGGCTGAGAAGCCGTTTTTCTGCTCTAAATGTGGGAAGTTTTTTACGCAGAGAAGTCACTTTATATCGCATCAGAGTTCTCATATGGGAGAGAAGCCATTCTCCTGTTCTGAGTGCGGAGAGTGTTTTACCCAGGGAGAAACTCTTGTCGCTCACCAGAAAAGTCACACAGAGAAAACTTTTCCCTGTTCTGAATGTGGGGAATGTTTTGCTACTTTATCAGACCTTTTGGGGCATGAAAAAGTTCACACATTTCCCTGTCCTAAATGTAATGAATGTTTTTCCCAGATGGAGCTCCTTATTTCCCACCAGGCAGTTCACGCCCGCAAGAAGTCATTCTCGTGTGCTGAGTGTGGGAAAAGTTTTTCTAGAAATAAACTATTTATCCGGCATCAGAGAATTCACACGAATGAAAAGACTTTATCCTGTTCTGAGTGTGGGAAAAGTTTTTCTGGAAACAACCAATTTATCCGGCATCAGAGAATTCACACAAATGAAAAGACTTTATCCTGTTCTCAGTGCGGCAAAAACTTTTCTCGGAAGTCGTCTCTTATTCGGCACGAAAAAGTCCACACAGGGGAGAAGCCATACAAGTGTTTAGAGTGCGGGAAGTGTTTTAGTGAAAAGTCACACGTTGTTATCCATGAGAGATCTCATAGAGCTGAGAAGCCATATTCCTGCTCTGACTGTGGGAAGCAGTTCTCTGGGAAGGATAAGCTTGTCATACATCAGAGAATTCACACTGGGGAGAAGCCATTTCCATGTTCAGAGTGCGGGAAATGTTTTCGGCAGAAGTCCGATATGGCCAGACATAAAAGGACTCACACGGATGAAAAGCCGTATCCATGTTTGGAGTGTGGTAAGTGGTTTTCCTGGAAAGTAGTGCTTATTACTCACCAGAGAATTCACACAGGGGAGAAGCCATTTGCATGTACAGAGTGCGGGAAATGTTTTACTCAGAGGGGAACTCTTATTGCACATCAGAAGACTCACAGGGTCCAGAAGTAGTCATGAGGGAGATGCAGGAAATCTGTCTTTAGGGCCATTTATTGAGACAACACATAGGCATTGGGGACATGTGTCTGTTTTCAATAGGGTGCCTAGTTTTGCTAAAGTTTGGAACTTGTGACATAACAAAGAAATCAAAATGTGGAAATCCATATTGTTGTTCTTAAAACAGGATTTAAGTTCTTTCATAACCATTTAAGGACCGAGCCCATTTCTGACACGTGTTGTTTACAAGGTAATCAATCAAACCCAAAAACATTATATATAATTTTTTTTTTTAGCAAAGACTCTGGAGAATAAAATGGTGGTCATTGCAATATTTTTTGTCACGCGGTATTTGCGCAACGGTCTTTCAAACACCTTTTTTGGGGGAAAAATTAAATTTCACTGCATTTTAAAAAAAACTAAACAGTAAAGTTAGCCCATTTTTTTGTATATTGTGAAAGATGGTGTCACGCCAAGTAAATAGATACCCAACATGTTACGGTTTAAAATTGTGCACACCCGCACAATGGCGACAAACTACAGTCAATAAAAAGTCGCTTTAAAAGTTTTTAACGGTTAACAGTTTAGAGTTAGAGAGAAGCTCTTCTTCTTGTTCTTTTTTTTTTTTTTTTTTTTAATTATTGCTCTCGCTCTGGCGATCGCGGGGATACCTCACATGTGTGGTTTGAACAGCGATTTAATTTGCGGGCGCAACTTCCATATACGTTTTCTTTAGTATGCGAGCTCACGGCGACGGGGTCGGTTAATTTTTTTTTTTTTTTCCTATTTATATTATTTTTTTTTTTCATTTTAGCTCAGGTTAAAAATCTGATCACTTTTATTGCTGTCACAAGCAATGTAAACATCCCTTGTGACAGCAATAGGCAGTGACAGGTACTCTTTATGGAGGGAACGGGGGTGTAAAAGACCCCATATCTCTCCTCTGCACTTCAGTGTATTCAAAATGCCGAAAATGGCACCTCTGATTGGCGAAGCCCTCTCTAACCTCAACGTGCTGGACTCCTTCCAAAGACAGGCTCTCGCTCCTACCACACCGACGAAGGTGCCGAAAATGGCACATCTGCTTGGTGAAGCCCCCTCTAACCTCTAAACCTCTGGACTCCTTCCAAAGAAAGGCTTTCTCCTCTCCCTCCTACCACACCGACGAAGGTACCAAAATGCCGAAAATGGCATTTTTGAATATTGTCACTTTTTAAATTTGGCGCCTTTATCAGCCGTGTAACCCGGACGTGATGTCATGGACACCGCCTCCAGGTTACGTCATTGGAGACCCGATCAAAGCCGCATCCGGCTTTGATTGGGACTCCATCCAGCCGGTGGATGCGCCAGCTGGTTGCTCGGGTCCCCCGGTGGGACGGGAGACCCGGGCAGAGCCGCAGGAGGGAGGGGGAGTCCCCTCCTGCTCGCTGGGGTAACGATCGAGTGGCTCCCGAGCTGCATCGGTCATTACCCGCTGAAAGCCGACCACCGGCTCTAAAAAATGGTATCAGGATGAAGCCTCTAGCTGCAGGCATCACCCCGGTACAACCACTTATTGCAACCGACGTACAGCTACGGCGATTTGCGGTAAGTGGTTAAATCCCCCCTTCACCCTTGCCATATATAAAAAAAAATGTCAATGCACTACTCACTCCACATCCTCTTCAACTTCTAGTCTTCTTTAAGGTTGAATGACACCCAGCATGATTCAACACGCTTCCCGTGAGCCAGGCTGTCATGGACACCCTTTGGAAGTGCATCATTATGCTGACCTGAGCTCATAGAAGAATTCATCGGGGGGGGGCAATCACCGTTGGACACTGCAGGAGGAGAAGAAAAATTGACCCTTGTATGTCATGTGACTGACCAGAAGACTGATGGATTTCAGATATGTATGAAGTGTAGTTAAAACGTGTTAAAGGTGGAGATCTGCTTCAATGTAGATCGAAGTCTTAACCTCCAGTAACACCCCTCATCTCAAGTGTTCTTACACATGACCAGTGCAAGGGAAGGTATGGGGCATATTTGACCATGGAAGGGACTTGGAGAGGGGTGATTCTGGCTAGGTCTATTAGGGTACAGAATGCACTGGGCAGAGAGGTCCTAATCTGAACTCTGACAACTGCTAAAACAAAAAGGTGAAAATGAGGGCTGTCTGTACAATGACGATCTGACTGAGAATCTATTTCTGTGACTCCAAGTGGTTGTAAAACTCAGACATTAAATATGAACAAAGCATATCCCTCTGTAGTGCGTATGTTTCTCTATCTTTTGCACTAAATGTCATTTCTGTCTGCTGCCTCTTTCCTCTGCAATTAGCATGAATCACTTCCTGACACCAAGAGAAAAATGGTGACAGGGGAGGGACTTTCAGCTGATTGACAGCCTAAACTCTGCTCCTGTGAGCTGTGTGGAGGAGGGGGGGTTCTCATCCCTCCAGTCAGCTCTCAGAGCTCTATTGTGGGCCATCAGTCTTTCTGCATCAGCTATTGCCATTGCTTACTGCTGCCTGATGCCACCAGCCATGGGTTTGCTGTTCCTGCCAACATCCGCTGTCCAGCTATCCGGTCTATCCTGGTGAAGCACCCGCTACATGAAAGACTGTACAGGCACCCTTACATCACTGCACTCTCACGGTCACTGTTACAACTTCGGTGGTCTCTGAGTCGGGGCTGTACGAGAGGCATTCCCTCTGCTCATCAGGCTCACCCGTCGGGTACGTGACAACAGTACTCAAAATTAAATATTCAAAATATGCGGCACTAAGAAAAACACTCTATAATAGTACTTCTGTTAATGATAAATACAATGTCATATGAATTTACACATGTGAAAATAAGAGCCCGCTCACACTGAAGCGACCTGTCAGTCACCGTAGGTCGCCTTCAATAGAGAAGCTGTGGACCCGTTCTAATAGGAGCGACACAAGTTGCTCCGACTTAGAAAAAGGGTCCGGAGCTTCTTTGGGGCGACCTGGAGTGACCTGCATTGACTTCAATGATATGAAGTCCGTGCCGGCCGCTCCGAGGTCACGGTGCGAGCAGCGCGCCGCGACTTCACAGGTCGCCCCGGGAAGTAGCGTCGCCCCAGTGTGAACGGGGTCTTAAGGTGAGATACTCCACCACAAAGTATCACTGTAAAAATAAAATTAAAAAATATTTGAACTAATTAGATAAATTATTCAGTCCCAAAAAAGAGCCGAGAAGAAGAGTGATCTTCGTAAGAGATAGGAGAGAAATAAACTTGGTCCCAGAAGCCTTCATATTGCAAAGAAGACCGTACAGCACACCACCCTAGTGCAACAGGTCAACAGGTGAGGGGCTTACCTCATTGGAATGACCCCCAATCAAAAGTGGTGAAACAGCGCTTTATATATTCCACACCATATGGTGACTTAACTTCAGCAATAGTCCAGCTTGTAAAACCCCAACAGCATTATTTCTACAAACTGGCTCTTTCGTAATGGATCTGATTCATTAAATAACCAGATTTAAATACACAGGCATCATGGAAGAAACAAAAGACTGCCCATAGCGAAAAAACTGTAGGATACAAAACATTTATTTGGTATATACACTTACATAAGACAAAAGATAAGCCAGCAGTTGATAAGTGCAAAGGATTTCCTAATGTCAGAATCCAAAATGGCCACAGCAGTTCACGCATGCATGGAAGCGTGCATTTCAATTTCAATTTGCTCTGCCATACGCATTTCGTCATAGGTGACATCATCAGGGGCCAGGATGTTGAGCTGTAGGTGACAATGTTGCAGCTCAAAAGATACCGTGTGAATGTTGCCTCCTATGACAGGAAGTGTGTTACTGGCAGGGTTTCCAGGTAAAAATAAAGGAAACAAGCCTAAAAAAATCTAATGTATCCACATCTATGGACTAGTAAGCAGAAATGTTACATTTTTGTTCTTCAGTTTAGATACACTTTAATGAATGGCCAGGCAGATCTAGCTTCTTAGACCCATTATTTTGTTCTTTAGCATTGGCTTGAGAAAGAGATAATCAGAAGCCTCTGACCACCTAAAGCACTTATCACCACCCTAGTGGTCAGAAACAGCTTACAAGTGATGTTCAAAGTCAGTTGCATTGCTTATAATTATTATCTTATTGATGGCAACCCTAAACTGCATGTTTCATGATAGATCTACATAAGGATGCCTTTGCTGGATTCCTTCTAAAAATACTTTGTCTGGCTTCAGTACTTTTAGGTAATTTACCTAGACCAAGCATACAGCAACTGGGTGTCCAAAAGGTTTAGGAAATCCCTATCCATGTAACCATTCAGAGTCATTGAATGTTAAAGCGTTGAAACCATGTATCAACCCGGTCCCCCCTCCCCCAACCACCCATACTTACCTTGACCGTGGCTCATGGGAAGCCACGTGTAAGCTCCAAAACAGCTAAGGATTTTTTTTCCACCCCCATGTAACAGCACTGTGTGTCTGACTGGCCAATTGGAAAGCACCATCAATGTCATGTGGAAGGAAAGGGAGTGAGTTACATACCAATTATTTCTCTTCAACTTCCTGCAGCTGATTGGAGGGGCATGAAACCAAGGGAAGATAATCAAAAATTCCTGATGGGGCCACCATTAAAGAGAACCTGTTGCTTTGCCTTGCGTGGAGGAGACAAGTTTGGTTCTGTCATGTAATACTTACAGGGTGCTATTTATGCTTTTAATCATATATCAGATCCTCTTACAGCTCTGCTGGTGTTCAAATTATCTGTGACCTCTACAATGTATATTGGAGTCTACAATTTCCTTCCTACATTACCTCCAAAAGTTGTAAAAAAGACTGGGCAAGTTTCACTTCTTTTTCAACACGAAAATTACAAAAAGCGAGTGAGCGCCCCCAGCCTCATGAATCACCTTTGGCACCATTTTATTTTTAAAAATCCAATAAAATACAGAAGTGTTTGGCCTTGTTCACTTGGGTGTACTATAGGGTATGCCCATGCAAGGGATGAGTTTGCCCACACAAGAATGCAAAGGTGTTTGAACATCAGTAACAAAGAAATGGCCCCTGCCCCCATCTATAACTGGCCTTCACAGCAAGGAGCACGTGGATGGGCAAATGCATGAAAGACAAAAACAGAGAAAATTCCCAGCTCAACTCACCAACCAGTCTGCTTACCAATCGAATTAACCTGTCCAACCGTATGCGTTAAAAACTGGGGTTTATTTAGCACACATTTGCAAACGCATGTGTAAGCTGCAAGGCCCCTTCACGGCACCCTGTATTACTTGCAGTCCTAACCCTACTTATTTATGAGAGTCTCCACAATGGAAGCACATGCATTTAATAGATAGATGAGGGGCAGGTGGGCCTGGAGGTAGCCCAGTCCTTCCCAAAGGGGGAGGGGCACCATGGACACCCAGCACATAGCACAATGGCAGCCAGTGTGTCCGCCCACCACCAATATTACTCCAGTAACAAAAAAATGGCCCCTGCCCCCATCTATAACTGGCCTTCACAGCAAGGAGCACATGGATGAGCAAACGCATGAAAGACAAAACCAGAGAAAATTCCCAGCTCAACTCACCAACCAGCCCCTTCTCGGCACCCTGTGTTACTTGCAGTCTTAACCCTACTAATTTATGAGAGTCTCCACAATGGAAGCACATAGGGTTAGGACAGCAAGTAATACAGGGTGCCGTGAAGTGGCCTTGCAGCTTACGCATGTGTTTGCAAATGTGTGCTAACTAAACCCCTGTTTTTAAAGCATACTGTTGGACGGGGCAAACTGGTTGGTGAGTTGAGCTGGGAATTTCCTCGGTTTTTGTCTTTCATGCGTTTGCCCATCCATGTGCTCCGTGCTGTGAAGGCCAGTTATAAATGGGGGCAGGGGCCATTTCTTTGTTACTGGAGTAATATTGGTGGTGGGGGGACACACTGGACACCTTTGCTGCCATTGTTCTATGTGCTGGGTGTCCATGGTGCCCTTCCCCCTTTGGGGAGGACTGGGCTACCTCCAGGCCCGCCTGCCCCTCATCTATCCATTAAATGCATGTGCTTCCATTGTGGAGACTCTCAAAAAAAAGTAAGGGTAGGACTGCAAGTAATACAGGGTGCTGTGAAGGGGCCTTGCAACTTACACATGCATTTGCAATTGTGTGCTAACTAAACCCCTGTTTTTAACGCATACTGTTGGACAGGTTAATTTGGTTGGTAAGCAGACTGGTTGGTGAGTTGAGCTTGGGATTTCCTTTTCCTACTTGTCTTTCAAGTATTTGAACATCCCCATGCAGGCAGCCCTATTATTTCCATTGGGACACAGCGGCGGCATGGACACAGCCACAGCTCCCAATTTGACAGCTGTGAGAGTGCAAGTTCAGCAAATTGCAGCAGATACATGCTTTGACCGACAAGACTTATTTCAGTGCCTTATTTGCTTTAGGAGTATTTCCCTTGATCATTTTTTTAGATAGTTGTGTGCCTGTTATTTTGTGAGTTCTTTTTTAGATTTTTTTAAATAAAGTGGTGACAGTGGTGATGCAGGTGATTTTAGTACTTTAAAGATTTCCCCGATCTGAAGGGCGCTGCAAGGCTGTGACTGATTTCATGACTTCATGGGAACTGAACCAGCGTATGAGAAGAGTTTCCTATTTTGCACTTGACCTATGTTCTTTAACCACTTAAGCCCCGGAAGATTTGACCCCCTTCCTGACCAGGGGGTATTTTGCGATTCGGCACTGCGTGACTTTAACGGACAATTGCGCGGTCGTACGACGCTGTACCCTAAATGAAATCGATGACCTTTTTTCCCACAAACAGAGCTTTCTTTTGGTGGTATTTGATCACCTGTGCAATTTTTTGATCATACGCTATAAACAAAAAAAGAGCGACAATTTTGCAAAAATAACAATATTTTTCACATTTTTTCATATGAAATTCCCCCAAAAAAATGTAAAAATCAAAATTTTTTAACATTTTAGGCCAATTTGTTTTCTGCTACATATGTTTAGTAAAAAAATCCCAATAAGCGTATTTTGATTGGTTTGCGCAAAAGTCATTGTGTTTACTTACTAAGGGAAAGATTTTTGTCATTTTTATTGTTTTTTTTTTAATGAGTAATGGCGGCGATCTGCGATTTTTTTTTTTTGCGGACTGCGACATTGCGGCGGACAGATCGAACCCTTGACTGACATTTTTGACACTTTTGGGGCACAGCGGCGGCATGGACACAGCCACAGCTCCAGGTACCAGTGACATTACTACAGTAATCAGTGCTATACATATGCACTGTTACTGTAAAATTACACTGGCAGGGAAGGGGTTAACTTTATTGGAGAAGGAGGGGTTAAGTGTGTCCCTAGGGGCGTGCTTCTTACTGTGCAGGGATGTGGCTTTTCATGTAACAGCACAGATCTACGATCCTACATAGCAGGACCGTATGATCTCTGCTGATACACAAGGGAGGATGACAGGCGGCTTTGTTTACATTAGCCGCCTGCCTTTCTCCCTCTGTAACTGACGATCGCGAGTGACCGGCGGACATCGGGTCTGCCGGTCACACGCGGGGGGATCCCAGTGAGCAAGCGGGGGCGGGAGCGCGCCTCTGGCGGCGCGCGCTCGCCCCCTATTGGCTCACAGGCGAGTGATGTACGGGTACGTCACTTTGCCTGCACGGGGCTGACAAGCGGTTAACACTCGAGGGCTGGCAGTGTGTTTGTTTCATATCATCTTTTTGATCAAATTGTTACATAAAATTCTTTAATAAAAATGATTGACATGAAAATACATCTAATAATAATAAATACATAGCAGGTTTAGATTGATGATATTTTACATCTGCCTAGGGTTTAGCTTCACCCCTGACGAGAAAGGTTTAGGACTACAGGAGTGACAAAGTCCACAATAACATTTCCAAACCGTAAAATCTTGATTCTAAAATAGTGATAATTCAGAAACTGTACAGCAGTTGTTGAAAAGGTACAACCTGGTTTCAAGGTTCCCCTCCATTTGGATAGATTTTTTAAATTTGTGATATCTAGTTCACAGTCTTTTTATGCCAGTTCCACAAGGATTCTAAATGTTTGTGAAAAACATATCCATGCTATTGAAAAAATGAGAAAATCCAGCAGCGATAATGAAACAAGCGTACTTCTAATCGAATCAAGACTGAAACAATGGCAAGTAAGCCGCTTAGGTGGGAAGATGTAATCAGGTGCAGGTCAGATCCGTAGTCTCCAGCAGTATCCTCAAACACAAAATGATGACCGTACTCCGATGTGAGTGAACATGCGAAGTTTATTCACCACTGTAAATCTAAACTGGACATCAATACATCATGAACAAGGACAAAGGTTGACGCGTTTCACGAGTTTACACTCGCTTACTCATAACCATGGTTATGAGTAAGCGAGTGTAAACTCGTGAAACGCGTCAAGCTTTGTCCTTGTCCGTGATGTATTGATGTCCAGTTTGGATTTACAGTGGTGAATAAACTTCACATGTTCACTCACATCGGAGTGCGGTCATCACTTTGTGTTTGAAGCTCTAATCGGATCAGCCTGACGTTGTTTCAGTTGGATCTAAATATAAGCTCAGTGTTAGGCTATGGGCAGGCGGATGTAAACCAACGTGCATACCTTTACATCCAATTATGTCCTTCTATGGCCAAAAAAAAGAAGGAAAAAGGTTTTGCTTGCATTTTTTCATTTTTTTCTTCACACTTAAACGTGACAGATTGCAGATAAAGGGATGTGAATGGGCACACGTTTGTTTACATCCACCTGACCATAGACATGGGTCTATATAAAGCTCCATAAAGGCTAAACAAAAGTGACATCTGTTCTGTTTGGCTCCGACTCTGTCCTAGAGTCCCCTGCATATCGGAACAGAAGCCGCCTGTGTGAAAGGGCCCTTAGTCCAAAAGTTTGTATAAACCCGACCATCACAAATGTATGAGTTTGTTGGACACCCCATACCAAAACCATGAATATGCAGTCCACCCCACTTTTCAGCTACAAGAGCCTCCACTCTTCTAGGAATGCCTTCCACAAGAATTTGTGACCATTTCGCCATAAGAGCAATTGTGAGTTCAGGTACTGATGTTGGACTAGAAGACCCTTGGTGTTTCAATTAAGAGGTATGGACTGCAGAGAGAGAGATATCATTTGCCCTGTACAAATCATTAGTAAGACCTCATCTGGAATATGCAGTTCAGTTTTAGGCACAAGTTCATACAAAGGATATCAGGGAACTGGAGAAAGTGCAGAGAAGGACAACCAAACTGATAAGAGGCATTAATGAGCTCAGCTATGAGGAAAGATTAGAGGAACTATTCTCTCTTGAGAAGAGGAGATTAAAGGAGGAAATGATCAACATCTATAAATACAAAAGTGGTCCATATAGCGAACTCGGTGTTGAGTTATTCACGCTAAGGTCATCACAGAGAACAAGGGGGCACTCTTTAGGTCTGAAGAAAAAGAGATTTAACCTCCAAATACGAAAAGGTTTCTTCACAGTAGGAGATGTGAAAATGTAGAATAGACTCCCTCCAGAGGTGGTTCTGGCCAGCTCAGCAGATTGCTTTAAAAAAGGCCTGTATTCTTTCCTGTGTGTACATAGGTAATATAAGTGGATACTAATATTTATAGGTAAAGTTGATCCAGGGAATATCCCATTGCCTCTCAGTGGATCAAAAACGAATCCCCCCCCGCTGCAGCAAATTGGATCATGCTTTATTGGAGGTTTTTTTTTGCCTTTCTCTGGATTAACTGTGGGTATAGGATAGTGTAAATGGAGGTTTTCTATTTGTGGGTGTTTTTTTTTTTTTTTTCGTCGATATTGGTTGAACTGGATGGACTTGGAACTGGACTTGAACTGGATGTATCTGTTTTCAACCAGATTAAATATGTAACTATGTAATTCATCCCCTAGGTGTTCAGTAGGGCAGAGGTCTGTGCTCTGTGCAGGCCACCCCAGTTTCTTCTCACCAAACTAGTCAAACTATGTCTTTTTGGATCTAGCTTTATAAGTGCAACCATGCTGGAACAGAAAAGAACCTTCCCCAAACTGTTGTCACAAGTTTGTATGTGCAATTGTTTTAAATGTCTTTTTATGCTGTGGTATTAGCATTTCCCTTTACTGGAAATATCAGGTGTGAACATGACTTTGGTTACATGGTAGATGCAGGGGCGCAACTACAGGGGTTGCAATTGCAACCGGGCCCCATTCTCCAGGGGGCCTGTGCAGCTCCCCTGAACACCTGGATAGGAGGGGCAGCGGGGGCAGCATGTAGAGAAATCACTGTCCTCCTTTTTCCTCCTGCAGCTGCAGGAGGAAAATGGAGGAGATTGGTTCCTCTGTATGTTGCCCCCGCCACTCCTCCTATCCTGTTCACTTGTGTTCTGCTGCCTCTGGGCCCCTTTGTGCTCCCCTGGTCCCCCGCCGCCCCTCTGTGCTCCCTCCCCTCTCCTGCCGGCTGCTGCAGGGGATGTGTCACAATAGAGAACCAGGAAGGGGTCAGTAAATATGTAAATTACCAGCTCCTTCCTTTTCTGAATGGACAGAGTCATAGTCAGTGACATTGTAAAAAAAAAAAAAAATGCATTTTAAATGATAAAAAATAATACAATTAAAATACCAAAAAATAAAAACTGACACCAGTGGGTGCCCTTCAAGGTTTCTTGCACCAGGGCTCTGAAGGTTCTAGTTATGCCTCTGGATATATGTGTGTGTGATCCATTGTACACAAATATTTGCCCATGTATAATCATGGGCGTCCGCAGAACCTTTTTCAGGGTGAGGCAACATTTTAAGGTCACCCATGCTCCGCGTCCTTTTCAGCAATGTCATGCAGGGGAGGGGCTTAGTCATTATTCTATTTTTGAGCATTTATTTTTAAAGAGCAAACAGCAGCATTTATTTTTAAAGCATTCGTTAACCTAAAAAAGAAAATTGATCTTGTTCCCTTAAAGCATGTTATACAACACAGTGCTTTGCTGTAAAATTTGGCCCCTTCTATCACCTAAAATTCCTGGCTGATCCTGCCTGGCTATGTCCTACCCTCTGTAAACTGACCATGGTATACCATGGGTGCTGAGCCCTGACACTGAGGTCAGTTTAAGTGCCTCCATCATCTGCAGCCCTCCTGTCCTCTCTCCCCCCTCCCTCCCTGCCTGTCTTCTCCTGTGTCAGTCCCCCCCCCCCCCTCCTGCTGCTGTAAATTTAAAGTTTCCTATCCTGTCTACTGTCTGTTTAATAATTCTGTGCGCTCCTGTGTCTGTGTATTATAAAAATAATCCATTCTTTACAAGTTTTCAGGGCTCCAATCCCTGCTCACGTGACCCGCCGCCTCTCTGCTCCTCTCCCCCTCCAATCCAGACTGACATCAGTGAGGAATCCTCGGCCCCGCCCGCTGCAGGCAGCTGTCAATGGGGAGAGGAGAGAGCCAACAGGTCACGTGAGCCCTCTGAAAACTGGTAAAGAATGGCTTATTTTTTTAAAACACATACACAGGCACACAGGATTATTAAACAGACCAGACAGGATGGTATAAAGTGGCTTAACAATCACTTGAAAGGGGGAAGTTGAGATTTCAGGGGGGGGGGGGGGTTTGCCCCTACCTGCGGACGCCCATGTGTATAATATGTCTGCTGTACATCCCAACTTAATTCATAAGATATTTTCAAGAATTTTAAAACCTTTCCCATACTCAAGGAACTGGCTTCTCAGTTATGTGGGTCCTTTTATGAGCCACAAAAACCGACCTCTGTCTAAAGCATTTCCCACATGTGGAGCATGAATATGGCTTCACCCCTGTGTGAGTTCTCTGGTGCTGAACAAGAGCAGACTTATGAACAAAACACTTTGCACATTCGGAACATGGAAATGGTCTATCCCCAGTGTGGCTTTTTTGATGTCTCCTGAGGCTACTTCTGTCAGCAAAACACTTCCCACACTCAGAACATGGAAAAGGCTTCTCCCCAGTGTGACTCATCCGGTGCCTTGTAAGCCTGTCCTTTACAGGAAAACACTTCCCACATTCTGAACAGGAAAATGGCCTCTCCCCAGTATGAATTTTTCTGTGAGAAATAAGATACCATTTATGGGAAAAACATTTACCACATTCGGAACAAGAATATGGCTTTTTCCTCGTGTGAACCACTTCATGCCGAATGAGGGTGGATTTGTCCGAAAAACATTTCCCGCAATCAGAACAGGAGTAGGGCTTCTCCCCCGTGTGAACTCTTTCGTGAGTGATAAGTGTTGATCGCTGCTTAAAACATCTGCCGCATTC
Source organism: Pelophylax lessonae (assembly GCF_965119305.1). Taxonomy (NCBI): domain Eukaryota; kingdom Metazoa; phylum Chordata; class Amphibia; order Anura; family Ranidae; genus Pelophylax; species Pelophylax lessonae. The sequence goes on from NC_138776.1 coordinate 245,912,345, forward strand.
TGAACATGAAAATGGCTTCTCCCCCGTGTGAACTCTTTCGTGTGTGATAAGAGTTGACTTCTGTTTAAAGCATTTTCCGCATTCGACACATGAGTACTGCCTCCTCCAAGTACGACGCTTCTGGATTGGGTTGCCTTCTGCTTTTTTGGTAGATCGTTTAACTGAGGCAGAATGTATGAGTACTTTATTCCCTTTGTGATGAGTGTCAGGACTGGGGGTGATCCCTCTGTATGTAAAGGGATTGTATGATGGCTCTACATGGTGAGGTGCTGGATGGATATTTGGGGTAATGAAGATTTCTTCTGAAGAATCAGAGGTGGCTTCATTGTCTTGCATTTCATCATCTGGTGAGTCAACTGTTTCTTGTTCCATGTCAAACCTAATGTATTGTCCACCTGAAAGAAACAAGCCGTAGAGGGAGAAAAGGACTTACTGAACTGATTTTCAGGAATGGAAAATTGCATGATCCTATATGGAATACAGAAAAACGTTATTCTTCTAGTTCAAGAAAAAATTTTGTTTTAACCACTTTACCACCGGAGGATTTTGCTGTCTTACATCCAGGCCACTTTTTGCGATTCGGCACTGTGCGACTTTAACTGACAATTCCGCAGTCATGCAACGCTGTACCTAAACGAAATTTACGTCCTTTTTTTCCCACAAACAGAGCTTTCTTTTGGTGGTATTTGATCACCTGTACGATTTTCATTTTTTGCGATATTAATTAAAAAATGCCACAATTTTGAAAAAATAACAATATTTTTCTACTTTGACAGTTAAAAAATATCCAATATATTCAATTTTTGTCATATATTTAGGCCAACATGTATTTAGCTACATGTCTTTGACAAAAAAATTCTCAATGAGCGTATTTTTAACCGCTTTATGACCGGAAGGTTTTACCCCATTCCTGACCAGGCCATATTTTGCGATTCGGCACTGCGTTACTTTAACGGACAATTGCGCGGTACCCAAATTAAATTTATGTCCTTTTTTTCCCCACAAATAGAGATTTCTTTTGGTGGTATTTGATCACCTGTGCAATTTTTACTTTTTGCGCTATAAACAAAAAAAGAGCGACAATTTTGAAAAAATAACAATATTTTTCATGTTTTTTTATATGAAATTCCCCCCCAAAAAATGTAAAAATCAAAATGTTTTATCATTTTAGGCCAATTTGTTTTCTGCTACATATTTTTGGTAAAAAAAATTGCAATAAGCGTATTTTGATTGGTTTGCGCAAAAGTTATTGCGTTTACTAACTAAGGGAAAGATTTCTGTCATTTTTGGTGTTTTTTTTTAACGAGTAATGGCGGCGATCTGCGTTTTTTTTTTGCGGGACTGCGACATTGCGGCGGACAGATCGGACCCTTGACTGACATTTTTGACACTTTTGGGGGTACCAGTGACATTACTACAGTAATCAGTTCTATACATATGCACTGTTACTGTAAAAATAACACTGGTAGGGAAGGGGTTAATTTTTATTGGAGAGGGAGGGGTTAATATATGCCTGGTGCTTACTGACGTGTGTGGGGGGAGGTGACTGAGTGACACAGGGACAGATCGCAGGTTCAGCTATGCTGAACCCTGCAATCTGACCCTGCCTGTCACTTAGGAAATCCGCCCGCTTTGTTTACACAAGCGGGCGGATTTCCACACTAGATCCCCGACGATCTGGGAAGAGCAGCGGTGATCACCGCCGCTCCTCCCCTGGCCCGACTCCCGCTGTAACTGAATACAGCGGGAGCGAGCCTCCGGTGGCGCACACGCGCCGCCGAGAGAGGGGATTGTCTGGTGACATAGGTCTACGTTGCCAGACAATAACGAACCACTTTGCCGCAGTACAGTCAACGTGACTGGTCGGCAAGTGGTTAAAGAATATGCACAGCGAGGGAAAAAAGTATTTGATTATTTGATCCCCTGCTGATTTTGTACGTTTGCCCACTGGCAAAGAAATGATCGGTCCAATAATTTTAATGGTCGGTTTATTTTAACAGTAAGAGACAGAATAACAACAAAAATATCCAGAAAAACGCATTTTAAAAAAGTTATAAATTGATTTTATTTTAATGAGTGAAAAACGTATTTGATCCCCTATCAATCAGCAAGATTTCTGACTCCCAGGTGCCTTTTATGATCTGAGATTAGAAGCACTCTCTGAAAGGGAGTGCTCCTAATTTCAGCTTGTTACCTGTATAAAAGACACTTGTTCACAGAAGCAATCAATCAGATTCCAATCTCTCCACCATGGCCAAGACCAAAGAGCTGTCCAAGGATGTCAGGTACAAGATTGTCGACCTACACAAGGCTGGAATGGGCTACCAGATCATTGCCAAGCAGCTTGGTGAGCGAGTGACAACAGTTGGTATGATTATTCGCAAATGGAAGAAACACAAAATAACTGTCAATCTCCCTCGTTCTGGGGCTCCATGCAAGATCTCACTGCGTGGAGTTTCAATGATAATGAGAACGGTGAGGAATCAGCCCAGAACTACACGGGAGAATCTTATCAATGACCTCAAGGCAGCTGGGTACATAGTCACCAAGAAAACAATTGGTAACACACTACGCCATGAAGGACTGAAATCCTGCAGCATCCGCAAGGTCCCCCTGCTCAAAAAAGCACAGTACAGGCCCGTCTGACATTTTCTAATGAACATCTTAATCATTCAGAGGAGAAATGGGTGAAAGTGTTGTGGTCAGATGAGACCAAAATCAAGCTCTTTGGCATCAACTCAACTAGCCATGTTTGGAGGAGGAAGAGGAATGCTGCCTTTGACCCCAAGAACACCATTCCAGCTGTCAAACATGGAGGTGTGATCCACCTGTGGTGGAAGGAAAGAAAATGTAATCTATAGCTTGCCTCACTCTGCTCTTTTCCCCTATCAGCATCTCCCTTGCAGCATATTTAACACTTGATTGACTCCTGGGCATGCCCTCCTTCTTCCAGCTAAACAATGACACTTTCAATTCTTTGTGCATTTATTGTTTACTACTTACCTGTGCTGATCTCTACAGGAATTTTCTCCTCCTTACATGGCTCCTTACTACTCAAATATGACTCTTCCTCCTCTTTAATCCTCACATGTCCTTTTTCCTCCTCCTCAGTTTTGATGTCTCTCTGAGTGTCTCCGGGGTCTGTGAATAAAGATGAGAGTGAAGCCCCCTGTACTGAGATGTATGAGAGACCCCAGAGAGTGTGTGTGGGGGAGACTGGTCACGTCTCTTGGCTGGTAACACACAATGACATGATGTGAGGAGGAGAGCCAGAGTCTAATAGAGGCTGATGGCTCCTAAATCCCCCATTGGCCACATACTGTCCCCCCATTACTGTCTACTGACAGAGGAGGGGGAAGAAGAAGAGATTGTTGTAGTGACTGAAGAAGGAGAATCTGGGACTCTTCTCTGAATCTAGTATTTATTACTCACCTGTGCTGATCTCTGGAGGGATTTCCTCCTCCTTACATGAATCACCACCCTTCCCATACAACTCTTCTGCTTCCTGTTTCATTTCAGCTTTAACGGCAATCATATTTTCATCCTAAATATTAAAAACATACATCGGCTACTATATATTGCCTGGGGTGGGCCTGTATAAAATTTTGGTTAAATATATTAAGACAATAAGTAGATCAGATCATATACAATAGATTAGTTACCATACCAATTAACCACTTAAGCCCCGGAAGATTTTACCCCCTTCCTGACCAAGGCCTATTTTGCGATTCGGCACTGCGTTACTTTAACGGACCATTGCGCGGTCGTGCGATGCTGTACCTAAACAAATTTGACGTCCTTTTTTCCCCACAAACAGAGCTTTCTTTTGGTGGTATTTGATCACCTGTGCGTTTTTTTGATCATGCGCTATAAACAAAAAAATAGCGACAATTTTTCAAAAATAACAAGATTTTTCACATTTTTTATATGAAATTCCCCAAAAAAAAAAAATGTAAAAATCAAATTTTTTAACATTTTAGGCCAATTTGTTTTAGGCTACATATGTTTGGTAAAAAAAAAAAAATCGCAAAAAGTGTATTTGTTAGTTTGCACAAAAGTTATTGTGTTTACTAACTAAGGGAAATATTTTTGTCATTTTTGTTGTTTTTTTTTTAGTAATGGCGGCGATCTGCGATTTTTTTTTTGCGGGACTGCGACATTGCGGCAGACAGATCGGACCCTTGACTGACATTTTTGACACTTTTGGGGTTACCAGTGACATTACTACAGTAATCAGTGCTATACATATGCACTGTTACTGTAAAAATGACACTGGGAGGGAAGGGGTTAACTTTATTGGAGAGGGAGGGGTTAAGTGTGTCCCTAGGGGCGTGCTTCTAACTGTGATTGGATGTGGCTTGAGGTGTAAGAACAGAGATCAACGGTCCTACATAGCAGAACCGTATGATCTCCATTCTTACACAGGGAAGAATGACATGACTGTTAGCCGCCTGCCTTTCTCCCGCTGTAACGGACAATCGCGAGTGACCGGCGGACATGGGGTCCGCCGGGCACACGCGCGGGGGGGTCCGTGAGCAAGCGTGAACACTTCCTACTCTTACAAGGAAGACGGCCTCCGGCGGCGCGCGCTCCCTAGAGCCTCACAGGCTAGCGACGTAGTCCTACATCGCTTTGCCTGTGAGGGGCTGACCGCCGCAGTAAATAGTCGTGCGGCGGTCGGCAAGTGGTTAATAAGACCCCTTGTACTATCTACCTGATTATCCTGAAGGAAGTTGTGATCCTCCTGTGTCATGTCCAGTTCTCCACAAGGTCCACCTGGACGGTAACCTTGTCGGGGGAAAACTGTATAAAAGTATGTTTCTTGTTCAATAAAGAGTTATACTTCACCCTCAATCTAGAGTCCTGTCTTGCATTGGGGGAACCTGCTACAAGGAATTGCTATGTCCTTCATACTCCCCTGGATAATCACTAAGCTCTTGTAAGAGCTTGTGTAAGAGCTTGTTCTGCTGCACTCTCTGGGGAAAAAGAGGTTCATCCATGGGAACCTGGAGCCTTCTCGTAGGTCCAGGGTGGGTAGGAGACGGCGAGACTCCAACCAAGCTGCAGCAGTTCATGGGGTCTGACGTGGTTATGGTGTCAGGTGGAGTGCTTGGAACCCTCGGGAAGCACTAGAAGCATCTGTCAACGGGGGTGCCCGGTCGGGGTGCCGGTTGATCTGTTACAAATTGTACCTAGAGGTAAGCCTTATTATAGGCTTATCTGTAGGTAAAAATTAAAAAGCAGACTATACTACCGCTTTAAGGGGGTAAAACCTTCCGGGGCTGAAATGGTTAAGTTGGGCATGTCCTGCCCCTATGGGACCCCCCCACTTTGTGTTGTCCGAGTGTCAAACTTCCATTCGAGAAGAACAAATACCAATCTGCATTTTAAGATGACCAACCATCAAGCCCAGAACCTCTACTTTATTTTAAAGCAGAATTAAACCCATCCATTTACCAGTTCAAAAAGAAAAATCTGTTACATTGCCAGCATGCCGGGAATGCTAACTGTCACATTTGCTTGTGCTCCCAACCAAACTCTTAAACCATCAACAGGCAAATATCATAAATGATCACATGTGCAGTACCATGACAACTGAAGATCAACAGAGGCTAAGATGGCAGCTTCCTTGGCTGAAAAGGATAGGAGGGTTTAGTTCCACTTTAAGCCATGAAATGGCTGGTGTCATAGCTGATCACATGTGCAACACTATGGTAATGGCAGATCAAACAGAAGCTACGATGGCAGCTTCCTTGGCTGTAAAGGAGAGGAGGGTTTAGTTCTACCACATTCCTAAAAAGCAAAAACTATGCATAGTAGAAGACCTCACGTTATTAGATCAAGATTAAAAAAGACTACCATACAATCCAAATGTAAAATGTGAGACCACTATAAGCCCCCCATGAGAAGAAATTAACTGTTTGCCTATATCATTAGGTCAATCTATAAAACATGGGTTGTGGCTTTCTAATAAAGTCTCCATCTGACCATCTAATGTTCTACACATCAGAGGACTTGCAGGTAGATGATGGTTTTTGGAGGTGACATGATCACCCCCCCCCCCATCCAGTTCACACAGAGTGTTGGGATCCCCTTCTCTTAACCTACTTTCATAATAATAAGAAATTATTCTTATTACCTCTTCCTTACTGGGGAACACACTCTCCAGTCTCACACCCCAACCAGGAGGATTCTTGAGCTGAAATTCCCCCTCCTTCCCCCATCTATGGTCTACAAGAAAATGGCCGCTGCCTCTTCCAGCACTGAGAACACTTCCTACTCTTACAAGGACGACGGCCGCCCTCTAGTGGTGGATTTGGCTCTACATTGAAAAAACAGCTTTTCATCACCAACGGTGCTCTGACGAAAACTCCCAACTTGCTAAAAATCTCCAACCACGTTACTTTCGGGCGACTCTACAGCAGGAATAATTGGAGATTTCGACATGTTGCTATTTTCACAGACCACAGGCACGCTTATTTTGTGTGGCCACCAGTGTTGCCAACCGTCAGTATTTTTACTGGCAGTCAGTAAAAAAATGGGCACTTTTCTCCTGCCAGTAAATGCCAGTGACAGGAAAAGGTTGCCATTAAACAAATATCTCTGTGATGCTCGGCCCAGAACTGCGCATGTTCAGCTCCGGTACAGGGCTGACCAAGACCATCCGTGTGCCTGCTATGGTTGCCACCTCATCCCTTTAAACAAAGGACACATATTAATTACACAGGTTCTGTGGCTGATTAAGCTGGTAATTAAACTCACTTGGTGCCTTATGTGCATATATATCAGCCTCAGAACCGGTGTAATTCATATGTGTCCGGGATTAAAGGGATGAGGTGGCAACCCTAGTGCCTGCTCTAGTGTCCTCAGGCGGCACCGGTGGGGCGCAGGTCTGGCGTAGACAGTACCTTAGCATGTCGTGTGATGTCATGGTGCAAGGGAGCTGAGGGCAGCGGCCGGAGCCTCATGTGTGGGTCTGTGGGATGGAAGAAAGGCAAGCTGGGAGCAGGACTGTCAGTGCTTATTGGACTGGAGTGGACTGAAAGGACCACCTAGCGTGGAGAGAGACTGTCAATGTGACTCAGCAGGGGACATGTCGTGTCGGTGAGGTGTCATCATCATCTGTGCTGCTGCACACTGCTGTCAGTGTCATTGTGACAGTCAATTGCATATACAGTGCATTGCGAAAGTATTCGGCCCCGTTGAACTTTTCGACCTTTTGCCACATTTCAGGCTTCAAACACAAAGATATAAAACTGTAATTTTTTTTTGAAGAATCAACAACAAGTGGGACACAATCATGAAGTGGAACTATATTTTTGGGATATTTCAAACTTTGTTAACAAATAAAAAACTGAAAAATTGGGCGTGCAAAATGATTCAGCCCCTTTACTTTCAGTGCAGCAAACTCTCTCCGGAAGTTCAGTGAGGATCTCTGAATGATCCAATATTGACCTAAATGACTAATGATGATAAATAGAATCCACCTGTGTGTAATCAAGTCTCCGTATAAATGCACCTGCACTGTGATAGTCTCAGAGGTCCGTTTAAAGCGCAGAGAGCATCATGAAGAACAAGGAACACACCAGGCAGGTCCAGGATACTGTTGTGGAGAAGTTTAAAGCCGGATTTGGATACAAAAAGATTTCCCAAGCCTTAAACATCCCAAGGAGCACTGTGCAAGCGATAATATTGAAATGGAAGGAGTATCAGACCACTGCAAATCTACGAAGACCTGGCCGTCCCTCTAAACTTTCAGCTCATACAAGGAGAAGACTGATCAGAGATGGAGCCAAGAGGCCCATGATCACTCTGGATGAACTGCAGAGATCTACAGCTGAGGTGGGAGACTCTGTCCATAGGACAACAATCAGTCGTATACTGCACAAATCTGGCCTTTATGGAAGAGTGGCAAGAAGAAAGCCATTTCTTAAAGATATCCATAAAAAGTGCCGTTTAAAGTTTGCCACAAGCCACCTGGGAGACCCACCAAACATGTGGAAGAAGGTGCTCTGGTCAGATGAAACCAAAATCGAACTTTTTGGCAACAATGCAAAACGTTATGTTTGGCGTAAAAGCAACACAGCTCATCACCCTGAACACACCATCCCCACTGTCAAACATGGTGGTGGCAGCACCATGGTTTGGGCCTGCTTTTCTTCAGCAGGGACAGGGAAGATGGTTAAAATTGATGGGAAGATGGATGGAGCCAAATACAGGACCATTCTGGAAGAAAACCTGATGGAGTCTCAGTCTGCAAAAGACCTGAGACTGAGACGGAGATTTGTCTTCCAACAAGACAATGATCCAAAACATAAAGCAAAATCTACAATGGAATGGTTCACAAATAAACATATCCAGGTGTTAGAATGGCCAAGTCAAAGTCCAGACCTGAATCCAATCGAGAATCTGTGGAAAGAACTGAAAACTGCTGTTCACAAACGCTCTCCATCCAACCTCACTGAGCTCAAGCTGTTTTGCAAGGAGGAATGGGCAAAAATTTCAGTCTCTCGATGTGCAGAACTGATAGAGACATACCCCAAGCGACTTACAACTGTAATCGCAGCAAAAGGTGGCGCTACAAAGTATTAACTTAAGGGGGCTGAATAATTTTACACGCCCAATTTTTCAGTTTTTTATTTGTTAAAAAAGTTTGAAATATCCAATACATTTCGTTCCACTTCATGATTGTGTCCCACTTGTTGATTCTTCAAAAAAAAAATTGCAGTTTTATATCTTTAGGTTTGAAGCCTGAAATGTGGCAAAAGGTCGAAAAGTTCAAGGGGGCCGAATACTTTCGCAATGCACTGCATGTGCCGCTCATTCTTGCCCTCTTGAGACCTGTCCTTGAGCTACTTACAAAAATAAGAAATATGTTTTTTTGCCTTAATATCTACCTTAAATCACAATTATGTATTGTACTTGTTTGTAGCCTAAATTCTGAAATTTGCACTTAAAACTGTAATTCAGTAACTTTTGGAAATGCCAGTAAATTTTGGGTGTCGTGTCAGTAAATTTCAATTTAGTAGGTTGGCAACGCTGGTGGCCACCATTATTTTCCAACACTGCCTTAACCTTCTTGGGCATGGAGTTCACCAAAGCTTCACAGGTTGCCACTGCAGTCCTCTTCCACTCCTCCATGACGGAGCTGGTGGATGTTAGAGACCTTGCGCTCCTCCACCTTCCATTTGAGGATGCCCACAGATGCTCACTAAGATTTTGTTCTGGAGACATACTTGACTAGTTCATTATCTTTACCCTCAGCTTCTTTAGCAAGGTAGTGGTTGTCTTGGAGGTGTGCTTGGGGTCGCTATCTTGGAATACTGCCCTGCAGTCCAGTGTCCGAAGGGAGGGGATCATGCTCTGCTTCAGTATGTCACAGTACATGTTGGCATTTATGGTTCCCTCAACGAACTGTAGCTCTCCAGTGCCGGCAGCACTCATGCAGCCCCAGACCATGAAACTCCGCTTTACTGTAGGCAAGACACACTTGTCTTTGTACTCCTCACCTGGTTGCCGCCACACACGCTTGACACCATCTGAACCAAATACATTTATCTTGGTCTCATCAGACCACAGGACATGGTTCCAATAACCCACATCCTTAAGCTGGATACACATTATTCAACTTTTGTGGTTAGATCTCCTTCAGATTTACCTTTTCTATGTAGTGCAAGGGCCTGCCAGATTGCATACAAATTGAAAGTGTTTAGGTTTGACCTCATATTATATGGTTTTGGTAAGTCTAAAGGAAAAAGTCTTCAGAAAATCTTATAGTGTGTATGGCCCATTAGTCTGCTTGTCTTCAGAAAACTGTTTGCGGGCTTTCTTGTGCATCATCTTTAGAAGAAGCTTCCTTCTGGGATGACAGCCATGCAGACCAATTTGATGCAGGGTGCGGTGTACGGTCTGAGCACTGACAGGCTGAACCCCCACCCCTTCAACCTCTGCAGCAATGCTGGGACCACTCATATGTCTATTTCCCAAAGACAACCTCTGGATATGACACTGAGCACGTGCACTGAACCTCTTTGGTCGACCATGGCGAGACCTGTTCTGTAATCACTTATGGACAATGATAGGCAAAACGGATAGGCGGGACTGATTGGCAGCACTTATGGGCAATGATGGGCGGCACTGAAAGGCATCACTGATAATTAGGGGTCTCTCCTGTGAGAACAACATTTTCTGACAAACTTTTTTTTTTCTTCAAAATTTTCAGTCTTTTTTTATTTTTTTAGCAAAAAATAAAAACCCAGTGGTGATTAAATACCACCAAAAGAAAGCTCTTGTAACAGCGTTGCATGACAGAGCAATTGTCAAAGTGTGACAGCGCTGAAAGCTGAAAATTGGCCAGGGCAGGAGGGGATAAAAGTGCTCTGTATTGAAGCAGTTAATATCAATAAAGGTTTCTTAGGGGTTGAATAGAAACATGTTTTCTAACTGAAGACGTTGGGTGACGAAACACGTACAGCGCCGTCGCATCACTTCCGGTTCTGGTAGTCGTGTGGAACGCATTGCGTTCCAGAGGTTTATACCACGCTTGTTTTATATCTGATCTTTGCGAGTACCTATTCATCTGTTTATATGCAAATAAAAAGGTTTTAGCAATATTACACTATTGGCCTTTTCTTCCATCTAACCACACTTTGTCCCGCTATACCTGGCTGTTACCGGAGTATACACCTTATATGAGAGCGGACCCCCCTGACTCCTGGGCTTACCTGTAGGAACCATTCCAGAGCCCTACTGGGCACTCCAGAGATACCCCTACCCCAGGACCCCCGGAGAGGATCAGGATCCAACTGAGGGATTACCTGCCATATCCATATACCCACTCTATACCCCTGTGTGGGGTGGGTATTTCTGGTGAGTGGGATACCTTCCTTAGGGGTCACTGAGAACCTCACCTACCACCCACCACGGGGTTGAATTCAGCATTTTTTATATACAGTGGGTATGAAAAGTATTCAGACCCCCTTAAATTTTTCACTCTTTGTTATATTGCAGCCATTTGCTAAAATCATTTAAGTTAATTCTTCTTCCTCATGAATGTACACATAGCACCCCATACTGACAGAAAAACACAGAATTGTTGACATTGTTGCAGATTTATTAAAAAAGAAAAACTGAAATATCACATGGTCCTAAGTATTCAGACCCTTTGCTCAGTATTTAGTAGAAGCCCCCTTTTGATCTAATACAGCCAGGAGTCTTTTTGGGAAAGATGCAACAAGTCTTTCACACCTGGATTTGGGGATCCTCTGCCATTCCTCCTTGCAGATCCTCTCCAGTTCTGTCAGGTTGGATGGTAAACGTTGGTGGACAGCCATTTTTAGGTCTCTCCAGAGATGCTCAATTGGGTTTAAGTCAGGGCTCTGGCTGGGCCATTCAAGAACAGTCACGGAGTTGTTGTGAAGCCACTCCTTCGTTATTTTAGCTGTGTGCTTAGGGTCATTGTCTTGTTGGAAGGTAAACCTTCGGCCCAGTCTGAGGTCCAGAGCACTCTGGAGAAGGTTTTTGTCCAGGATATCCCTGTACTTGGCCGCATTCATCTTTCCCTCGATTGCAACCAGTCGTCCTGTCCCTGCAGCTGAAAAACACCCCCACAGCATGATGCTGCCACCACCATGCTTCACTGTTGGGACTGTATTGGACAGGTGATGAGCAGTGCCTGGTTTTCTCCACACATACTGCTTAGAATTAAGGCCAAAAAGTTCTATTTTGGTCTCATCAGACCAGAGAATCTTATTTCTCACCATCTTGGAGTCCTTCAGGTGTTTTTTTAGCAAACTCCATGCGGGTTTTCATGTGTCTTACACTGAGGAGAGGCTTCCGTCGGGCCACTCTGCCATAAAGCCCCGACTGGTGGAGGGCTGCAGTGATGGTTGACTTTCTACAACTTTCTCCCATCTCCTGACTGCATCTCTGGAGCTCAGCCACAGTGATCTTTGAGCTCTTCTTTACCTCTCTCACCAAGGCTCTTCTCCCCCGATAGCTCAGTTTGACCGGACGGCCAGCTCTAGGAAGGGTTCTGGTCGTCCCAAACGTCTTCCATTTGAGGATTATGGAGGCCACTGTGCTCTTAGGAACCTTAAGTGCAGCAGAAATCTTTTTGTAACCTTGGCCAGATCTGTGCCTTGCCACAATTCTGTCTCTGAGCTCTTCAGGCAGTTCCTTTGACCTCATGATTCTCATTTGCTCTGACATGCATTGTGATCTGGAAGGTCTTATATAGACAGGTGTGTGGCTTTCCTAATCAAGTTCAATCAGTATAATCAAACACAGCTGGACTCAAATGAAGGTGTAGAACCATCTCAAGGATGATCAGAAGAAATGGAAAGCACCTGAGTTAAATATATGAGTGTCACAGCAAAGGGTCTGAATACTTAGGACCATGTGATATTTCAGTTTTTCTTTTTTAATAAATCTGCAACAATGTCAACAATTCTGTGTTTTTCTGTCAGTATGGGGTGCTATGTGTACATTCATGAGGAAGAAGAAGGAACTTAATTGATTTTAGCAAATGGCTGCAATATAACAAAGAGTGAAAAATTTAAGGGGGTCTGAATACTTTCTGTACCCACTGTATGAATAATTTTTTATATATGAAGAATTTTGTCACATGGACTAAATACCTCACCCTGTCTCCACCTTATTGTTGGACCACCAGCTTTTTTTGTCACTTAGTTATATTGTTTGATGCACTTGTTATATACAGCACTTTATATATGCTGTCACTGAGACATCTCCTCTGACACCCGCTGCTATCCGATCTTGTCTGTGAAATCCAGACGGATGGAAACCCTATTTTCCATCCGTCTGTCAGATCGGATCGGATGAGAATGGACAGGCGGTCCATTCTCATCCGATCTCCCCATAGAAGACAGCGGGGATCTGATAGCTCCGTCTCTGCACACAGAGTGGAGACTTAAGCCCCGTACACATGTACCGATTGTCGGCCGTAAATATTCGGCTGACAACCGATCGGCCGATTGTAGGCTTGTTAGTATGATGCTTCCGACAGCCGACAGCGCATTTTCGGCCGAACAGAATCTGTTGTGCAGGCATTAAAATTTTGGTATGCCAACACCAGAACGGCCGATTGTTCGCCAGTCAGTACAGAATTCGGCCGACAAACAGCCGATTAGCAAGACTGGGCATGCTCAGAAAAGAAAAAAGACAAGGAAAGTTAACCATCACATGACATCACTTCTGCAGTCGGCTGTTGTTGGCCGACAAAATTCGTGTGCAGTCTTTAGCAGTTTTCAACAGACACGACAGCCCTGGACAAAAGACGGCCGATCGTTCGGCCGACGATCGGTACGTGTGTACGGGGCTTTAGCTGTCATCCACCTGCTCAGCGGGGATCAGAGGATTGATCCCCCCGCTGAGCAGAATAGACCTCGTCGGGCGCACCGCCCGTGTGACAGGAACCTAACAGAGCGCTGCTTAGACCGAAAATTTTGGAAAAAGGAGGAGACAGAGCCTTTGAAAAAGTTCACCTTAATGAAAAAAAAAAAAAAAAAAGATTGAGGGCCAGTTCTCACCACATGCAGTCAAATGCATTTTTTATGCATCAAAAACGCATGGATAGTAGGTTATATGGTTTTCAATGGCATAGTTCACACTAGTGCTTGCAGATCCAGAAAAAAAAAAAAAAGTAGAACATGCTGCTTTTTCCTGCACTGGACTGTACTGGAACGCTGTAAAATGCATCAGAATGCACCAAAACACACGTCCTTTAAGGTTAAGAGAAAAGAGGGGGTAAAATGTACTGGAACGCATCAAAACCGCGCACGCAGAAAAGCATATGGAACGCACCTGGACTGTGTTTCTATGGTGTGAACTGGCCCTAAAAAAAAGGAAAATAATAAAAAAAATAAAAATAAATAAATAATAAAACTAATAATAAAATAAATAAATAATAAAAAAATATATATTATATTATATATATATATATATATATATATATATATATATATATATATATATATATATATATATATATAATATATATTGTTGGAGATTAGCTCGGTGGCGGGCGTGGATGACCCCTTGGGGGGATTCGTTATACAGGGAGATAGCCAAGAAGTGGTTGCAAACAACAGTTTGGTTTATTCTTGCAGTTTACTTCACACAAGTGCAAGCCTCAAAAACAGCAAAATAAAAATAAAACACAAAATAAATCCTTGCCACTGTGGGCGGCTACCTTCACACATACAGGAACCTATCTAATGAAGTCTGTCCCCAACCTACTGTTGGGCAGACTTGGCTGATCATACAGCAGACTCTCAATAGTCCATGTTTTATCTCTTCACACAACAAATGTCCATTGAACATGTCCCTTTTCCTCTTCACATAGCAAACAGTTCATTTATTTCTTCCACATAGAAATAGTTCATTTTCTCACCTTGAGAAGTCTTCACACTTTTTTACCCTCCTCGGCGCCCATCGCTTCAGGAGGTCTTCCCCTCCCATGCTCACACAGCTTCAGGGGGCATTCCTTCTCCCCTGCCCACATGGCATCGGGAGGTACACATCTGACTGTCCTCCTCTCCCCAGCTTCACACAGTGTCAGGAGGCAGCAATCCTTAGATTTCCTTTGGAAAAATTATAGAGGCCTTCATTTCCTCATTCTGAACAGCTGGATGGTTTTCAACTTCCTGCTGGCTATCTCTGCAGCCGACACCCTATAGTAATTGGTGAATTTTCTAAACCAGGTGGAAATGTATCTCCTGTCTGTGACTACATCCACAGATTTACCTGACTATATATATATATATATATATATATATAGGGATTTCCTTAGTGTGTTGTGCTATGTGTGGAGGGAGGGAGCGTTCCTTAGTGTGTTGTGCTATGCGTGTACAAAACTCATGTTATACGTGGATGAAGTAATATCGCAATCATAGAACAATGTGCACAAGTATTGTAACATATACTGTATACATGATCACCCCCATTTTGAAATCGAATATTAGAAGGATAATATACAGAACTACGAGCTCATGATAATAACACAAAGAGTCGTACTATTTTTTCTCTCCTGCTTCCATCCTCCTGGAACAAATTAAAATTCCAAAAGTTTATCACGTTTGTTGTTTTCTTACACAGGTTTAAAAAATGCACAGTGTGCATTAAAAGCTGCGACAAGTCCGATAAAGTCCACCTGATTTCCTAGCTGGAGCTCCTTCCTCCCCAGCCTGACTGTCCCTGGCCTTTCATTGGTTGGATTCCAGTTCTTTCAATCATGAAGGCTCAGCGTCACATGTTGGGGTTACCTGGGATGCTCTGCATGCAAATACAGTCCTACCCAGAAACGCCGACTCCTCACGACTGACACCGCCCATCAAGACATTTTCAGATTTGCAAAACTCCTCCCAACAGCCAGCCCTGCGCTTGAACCCGAGAGAAGGCTGCATTCACACCTGAGTGTTTTTACGGCATTTTTTAATACGTTTTTATGCGCAACTTGCGTATTTTTATACAGCGTTTTTAGCTTATTAGCCAATACAGAGAACTATTATCTATTGCATCATTTGTTGCTAGGTATTTCAGCTTTTATTTCTTTTTATGCATTTATTTTTTCATTAGTGTAAGGGGTTAGAGTTAAAGCGGAGTTCCACCCAAAAGTGGAACTTCTGCTCATTTGCTTCCCCCCCCCCCCATCAGTGCCACATTTGGCACCTTTCAGGGGGGAGGGGGGAACGGGTACCTGTTTTTTTTTTTTTTACAGATACCCTTCCCCACTTCCGGGAGACGGCGCCATGGCACTGTCCCACGGAATTTTGGTCCCCTCCTCCTTCCCCCCGCCGCCGAGCCAATCCGAATGCACAGCTTCACGCTGCGCAGTAGGGACCCGCCCGCCAGGTTCCCTTGCCGGCACTGGCGGCGGCAGCACCCGACAGCCGATGGAAACATCCAGGACAGGTAAGTATCCTAATATTAAAAGTCAGCAGCTACAGTATGTGTACAGTATGTGTAGCTGCTGACTTTTCATTTTTGGAGGGGGAGGCTGGAACACCACTTTAAGGTCAGGTTAGGGATGGAATTAGGAGTTGGGGGTTATCTACTTATTTATTTTTTGTTAGGGTGTTACAACTCCAAATAATACCACATGAACAAAAATGTATGTGGTGTGAATGGGGCCTCAGGGCTCTGGAGAGGATTACGGAGGGCGGGGGAGCACCTTGTTGGCCCCTCTCAAAAGTCATGATCCAACATAGACCCAATGATGACAGGCAGACTGGGATCAGCAGTGGTGGGACTCATAAGTGTTAGAGCTGCACGATTCTGGATAAAATGAGAATCACTATTTTTTTGCTTAGAATAAAGATCACGATTCTAAAGAATTTTTTTTATTTTAAAGATTCACAACCCCTGAACATCAAACAGGATGGCAATAAAATAAGACATAATACTCTTTGCTTCAATCAAACAAGATGGCTGAAAAGATAATAATAATGTGGCAGTTAACACACACAAAGGCCAATAATATCCAACATTCAATTACAAACACTTGCACCCAAAGTGTTAATGGTAAGCTATTCAAGCCTTGAGCTATTTCCATAGAACCTGGTGACATCATACCCAGAACTGTAGGGGGTTAAGAGGACTTCACGAGGAACCTGCGATAGATGGCCACCGCTCCTGCCACGAGGTTGCGGTGGCAATGATGTCACCATGTAGGCCCCTCCTGACACGTTTTGTGCGCATGCATGTTCTCAAGGGATCCCGCCAAACAGGCCATCTATTGCTGGTTCCTCATGAAGTCCTTTTAACCTCCTACAGTCCTGGATATGAGATCACCAGATACTATGGCAATGGCTTATGGTCTGTTGAGTGTAGAGAATGGTGGAGGGTTATCACGGATAAGGAGCACCGTGCAACACTTTAGGCGCAGTAACCGGTGGCTCATGGAAAGTTGGGCAAGCAGCCATCGGGACTTTTCCAATCATGTGAGCACCGTGATTGGCTGACCATAAGCCCCGCCCTAACTCCTATCATAGCAAACCGATTAAAGGGCTAGTGGCAGCCGGCGCCAAGGGGTTACCCAGAGCTGTGGTTGATTGGGACTGTCATGGGGTGAAGTCCCATGTTCATGGGAATTCGTTTCTTCATCTTAGGGCCCGTCTCCCGACACTTCTTTCAGACCACCCCTAAAGAGCCTCTTCTCCCTTTCCTTTTCTTGTTTTTTTTTTTTTTTCCTCTTCTACTGAAGTTACAAATAGTTTGTATCCTTAGGAGGACAAGTAGGCACAACTGAACTGTGGAAACCCAGTCCGACTGTCCATTTCAGGAGAAAGCAAGAGAGGGTGGCTATGTTCCAACATACAGAAGGACCATAAAGAATGAATGTAGCCATCCTCTAACAGAAGGTCAGATCACAGAAGCACACATAAAAAGGAATTTGGAGATTTAGAGGAGGCTGAAAGCAAGAGAAGAAACTTTTCTGAGTTTGGAATACATACTTCAGAATAGATTTTTAGGTTTTTAAACCAGAGTTAATGTCCCTTTTTAACCACTTTATTAAAGTCAGCCATTGCCATCCACTGCATTCATAAACCCGTGCTTTTTCGAGAGCAGTAGGCCAGTCCTATTCAGAGCTCTTGATATTGTTGTCTTGTGCACCCTCACTCCGGACTCAATCATCGTCTTTTGTAGCTCCTCCAAAGTAACAGATGGTCTCTCGATGACTTCCCTCACAAGCCTTCTTCTGGTTTGCTCTGACAGTTTCGAGGGGCGACCTTTTCTAGGTAGCGTCTCAGTGGTCTGATGGACCTTCCACTTCTTTATGATGGAACGAACGCTATACACTGGAACATCCAGACACTTGGATATTGCTTTGTACCCTCTTCCTGAAGTATGCAATTCTATTACTTTGTCTCTTAGTTCTCTGGAATATTCCTTGGGTTTTCTTTTCACAGCTACAAGACAGTAATGCTCTTGTCAGACAATTGCTTTTACTTTTGCACTAATAAATATTTAAAATAAAAAAAATGATATATATATATATTATATATATATATACATACATACACACACACACCCTAGTGACACTCACATTTTTGTAAATATTTTATATTATTTTCATGTGACAACACTGAAGAAATGACACTTTGCTACAATGTAAGGTAGTGAGTGTACAGCTTGTATAACAGTGTAAATTTTCTGTCTCCTCAAAATAATTCAACACACAGCCATTAATGTCTAAACCGCTGGCAACAAAAGTGAGTACACCCCTAAGTGACAATGTCCAAATTAGGCCCCAAGTGTCAGTGTTTTGCGTGGCCACCATTATTTTCCAGCACTGCCTTTACCCTCTTGGGCATGGAGTTCATCAGAGCTTCACAGGTTGCCACTGGAGTCCTCTTCCACTCCTCCATGATGACATCACAGAGCTGGTGGATGTTAGAGACCTTGCACTCCTCCATCTTCTGTTTGAGGATGCCCCACAGATGCTTTATAGGGTTTAGGTCTGGAGACATGCTTGGCCAGTCCATCACCTTTACCCTCAGCTTTCTTAGCAAGGCAGTGGTCATCTTAGAGGTGTGTTTGGGGTCGTTATCATGTTGGAATACTGTCCTGTGGCCCAGTCTCTGAAGGGAGAGGATCATGTTCTGCTTTAGTATGTCACAGTACATGTTGGCATTCATGGTTCCCTCAATGAACTGTAGCTCCCCAGTGCCGGCAGCACTCATGAAGTCCCAGGCCATGACACTCCCACCACCATGCTTGACTGTAGGCAAGACACACTTGTCTTTGTACTCCTCACCTGGTTGCCTCCACACATGTTTGACACCATCTGAACCTAAAAGGTTTATCTTGATCTCATCAGACTACAGGAGATGGTTCCAGTAATCCATGTCCTCAGTCTGCTTGTCTTTAGCAAACTTCTTGTGGGCTTTCTTGTACATCATCTTTAGAAGAGCCTTCCATGCAGACCAATTTGATGCAGTGTGCGGCGTATGGTCTGAGCACTGACAGGCTGACCTCCCACCTCTTCAACCTCTGCAGCAATGCTGACAGCACTCATACGTCTATTTCCCAAAGACAACCTCTGGATATGATGCTAAGTACGTGCACTCAACTTCTTTGGTCAACCATGGCGAGGCCTGTTCTGAGTGGAACCTGTCCTATTAAACCCCTGCATGGTCTTGGGCACCATGCTGCAGCTCAGTTTCAGGGTCCTGACAATCTTCTTATAGCCTAGGCCATCTTTATGTAGAGCAACAATTCTTTTTTTCAGATCCTCAGAGAGTTCTTTGCCATGAGGTGCCATGTTGAACTTCCAGTGACCAGTATTAGAGAGTGAGAGTGATAACACCAAATTTACCACACCTGCTCCCCATTCACATATGAGACCTTGTAACACTAACGAGTCACATGACACCAGGGAGGAAAAATTGCTAATTGGGCCCAATTTGGACAATTTCACTTAGGGGTGTACTCACTTTTGTTGCCAGTGGTTTAGACATTAATGGCTGTGTGTTGAGTTATTTTGAGGGGACAGCAAATTTACACTGTTATACAAGCTGTACACTCACTACTTTACATTGTAGCAAAGTGTCATTTCTTCAGTGTATTCACATGAAAGATATAATAAAATATTTACAAAAATGTGAGGGGTGTACTCACTTTTGTGGGATACTGTACTAATATATATATACACACACCCTATTACCAAAAGGGTTGGGACACCTGCCTTTACTCACACGTGAACGTGTAATTGCACCTGAGTCTTAGTCCATAGGGTTCAATATTGAGTTGGCCCACCCTTTTGCAGCTATAACAGCTTCAAGTCTTCTGGGAAGGCTATCTACAAGGTTTAGAAGTGTGTGTATGGTAATGTTTGACTATTCTTCCAGAAGCCCATTTGTGAGGTCAGGCACTGATGTTGGACGAGAAGGCCTGGCTCGAACTAACGGAGGGCAGAAAGTGGGACTTTAAATGGAGCACCGAATATAGTGCCCCCATCCCTGGTTACATGAAAAAAGGAAGGCATGGGACTTTGAATGAGGTGGAGACCAGAACGCTGGGAGACATGGGTAATAAAAACAATTTATTACTGTACAACCTCAATAAACACAGTACAACATGTAAAATAGCAATTAATGTAATAACAGCGTATTACAAACATCATATTACAAACATATCGGTCAGTTTGATGCATTTGCAGGTACACACATATACATAAAGAATATAAGGACTATGGCACTTCGTCTTGGCCACACAGTCCAAAGTTGCTACATTATTGTTGTACTGTAGGCGGTCTGCAGGGTGCACCATGGTAATGAATGTTAAATCAAAACCTACTGCAGCATTCATGGACCTAATATATATCATGTGTTGAATCACACAGAATTGCAATAAGCGTTCAATAGGTAAGTAACTGTTTAAAATTGATAAAGTAGCGATTATTATCTGTAATGTAGAAAAATTGATGACATCCTTGTAGCTCTACGCGTTTCATGGCTAAATACCACTCTTCAGGAGCGGATGCCAAACAACTCTGTAAAAAAGTATAAATGTAAAAAAGTATAATTGTAACTATCGATCGACTAAAATCACATGTATGAAAATACGAAAGGAGGAAAGGGTTATCCAATCCTATGGTTACTTACAAGATGGCTGTCATTAACAAAGTGCGGCACTGTGGGCACAGGGCATCACATGCGCCTCCCCCGGGAGCTGTGGTGGTAATCCCCGCAGTCCCGCACAACACATATCACCATAAAAACGAAGTGCAGAGTAATGAAAAAATGTGGGTTGCGGCTGTGTTGCTGTGAAAAAGCAAAAAAACAACTAAGAGTCTGAAATAACAAAAGTATGGAAAAAATGGCATGTGTAAAAGTGGTGGACCAAAAAAGAAGAACTCTTGTGGCAGAAGGTTTGCCACAATTGGGAGACACATTTTACCAATTAGCAATCAACGTGACGCTGGGAGGCACCCGTAGTTGTGCTGATGCACATATATATCCCCCAGTTTGCCACAGATCATTCAGACTCAGGATTTGAAAGACTACACATGTCTATTACTATAACACTTGATGCAGTCATTTAAGGTAACCACATTTTTAATACTTTGCAGTATACTTTTTATTCTTGGATATACTGCACCTACTTACTATTTGGTTATTCTGACTGATTCTCTTGGAGTATTTTCTATCGCTACCTATATTTTATTCATTTTGCAATTTAATTTTTTTTTTTTTTTCCTCCTTTTTATTTCTTTTGGGCTGTGGAGAGTTCTTCTTTTTTGGTCCACCACTTTTACACATGCCATTTTTTCCATACTTTTGTTATTTCAGACCCTTAGTTGTTTTTTTGCTTTTTCACAGCAACACAGCCGCAACCCACATTTTTTTCATTACTCTGCACTTCGTTTTTATGGTGATATGTGTTGTGCGGGACTGCGGGGATTACCACCACAGCTCCCGGGGGAGGCGCATGCGATGCCCTGCGCCCACAGTGCCGCACTTTGTTAATGACAGCCATCTTGTAAGTAACCATAGGATTGGATAACCCTTTCCTCCTTTTGTATTTTCATACATGCGATTTTAGTCGATCGATAGTTACAATTATACTTTTTTACATTTATACTTTTTTTACAGAGTTGTTTGGCATCCGCTCCTGAAGAGTGGTATTTAGCCATGAAACGCGTAGAGCTACAAGGATGTCATCAATTTTTCTACTATACAGATAATAATCGCTACTTTATCAATTTTAAACAGTTACTTACCTATTGAACGCTTATTGCAATTCTGTGTGATTCAACACATGATATATATTAGGTCCATGAATGCTGCAGATGGTTTTGATTTAACATTCATTACCATGGTGCACCCTGCAGACCGCCTACAGTACGGCAATAATGTAGCAACTTTGGACTGTGTGGCCAAAACGAAGTGCCATAGTCCTTATATTCTTTATGTATATGTGTGTACCTGCAAATGCATCAAACTGACCGATATGTTTGTAATATGATGTTATTACATGAATTGCTATTTTACATGTTGTACTGTGTTTATTGAAGTTGTACAGTAATAAATTGTTTTTATTACCCATGTCTCCCAGCGTTCTGGTCTCCACCTCATTCAAAGTCCCATGCCTTCCTTTTTTCAAGGCCTGGCTCGAAGTCTGCACTCCAATTTATCCCAAAGGTGTTCTATCAAGTTCAGGACAGGACTCTGTGCAGGCCAGTCAAGTTCCTACACCCCAAACTCACTCATCCATGTCTTTATGGACCTTGCTTTGTGCACTGGTGCGCAGTCATGTTGAAACAGGAGGGGCCATCCCCAAACTGTTCCCACAAAGTTGGGAGCATGAAATTGTCCAAAATTTCTTGATATGCTGACACCTTAAGAGTTCCCTTCACTGGAACTAATATTGCAGGAGATCAAGGATCTCAAAAATCTATCTGACATACTGGTGGATGGATGTCTAACACAGATTGAAGAGTATTTTATGCTTTTATCCTGCAATATGACTGGTGGTCTCTGCATGCACTTGAGGGTCCCGGTGAATTGGGAGTTTACTTGCATGGATCCGGACTTTCAGTTTTCCATATAGGACTGGTGCCACAAATTATAGTGGTATCTTATCCCTGAAGAAGATAATGGTTATAAATATTTCGAAAAGGGGTTGGGAGTCCCTAAGCGGAGTAAGCCAACCAGTAATCCAATACCTGAAAGCTAAATCATCAGCTGTGGGGGGATACCCTTTGGATTACACTTATGGATGTTGTAACCCACTTTTGTACAATATTTTTATACTATGTGACATGTGATGTAATATATGTGGCTCAGACCTTTTAAATCAAGAAAATAAAATGGTATTATACCTTATTTTTATTTTTTTAACAAGCTATAAGCTTTATTAAAGTGACCTCTACTATTAATGACGGTCAGTTTTAAATTTAAATAAGCAGCCCGATCCCTCCATAATATGTGGGCCCATTCAACATATTGGTCACGAAAACATATTCAAAAGGCTAATGGTCATGCTCGTGCTCTTCATAGCTGTCTGGAAGAGGATTTAAGTGAGCGTTGTGGAAAAGACTCTTTGTTCCATCTCTCCAGGGAAATTTCTTGGTCCGGATCCTCAGGTGCTCATAGGCCACAAGTTCAGGTCTCTCCTCCTCGTGATGTTGCTTGGCCTTCAGAATGGCGTTCAGCATGCAGGCGGCTACACCGGGCACCGCTACCACAAAGTTGAGGATCTTCCATGTCCGGGCTGCATCTCCGTGCTCGGCGTGAGCATCTGCAGAATACAAGCAGCCCCGGCGGACCAGGGAGCGGCCAAGAACACCGGAGAGCCTGCCGAACTAAGCCATCATGTCCTATCTATGGGCAGCTGTGGACGTGACCTCATACCTTATTTTTTAGTTCCAAGTTCCCTTTAACCACTTTGCCGCTGCTCACTAGAGCTCTACTGCGGCAAAGTGGTTCGTTATCGTCTGACGACGTAGACCTACGTCGCCAGACACTCCCCCCTTCTCGGCGGCGCGCGCGCGCCGCCGGAGGCTCGCTCCCGCAGTATTCAGTCACAGCGGGAGTCGGGCCAGGGGAGGAGCCGCTGCTCTTCCCCTGATCGTCGGGGAATCGAGTCTGGAGATCCGCCCGCTTGTATAAACAAAGCGGGCAGATCTCCTAATTGACAGGCAGGGTCAGATTGCAGGGTTCAGCATAGCTGAACCTGCGATCTGTCCCTGTGTCACTCAGTCACCTCCCCCCACACACGTCAGTAAGCACCAGGCATACATTAACCCCTCCCTCTCCAATAAAATTAACCCCTTCCCTGCCAGTGCCATTTTTACAGTGACAGTGCATATTTATAGCACTGATTACTGTAGTAATGTCACTGGTAACCCCAAAAGTGTCAAATGTCAGTCAAGGGTCCGATCTGTCCGCCGCAATGTCGCAGTCCTGCAAAAAAAAAAAAAAAAACACCAAAAACGACAGAAATCTTTCCCTTAGTTAGTAAACTCAATAACTTTTGCGCAAACTGATCAAAATACGCTTATTGCGATTTTTTTTTTTTACCACAAATATGTAGCAGAAAACAAATTGGCCAAAAATGATAAAAAAAAATTTGATTTTTACATTTTTTTGGGGGGGAATTTCATATAAAAAAAAATGTGAAAAATATTGTTATTTTTTCAAAATTATCGCTCTTTTTTTGTTTATAGCGCAAAAAGTAAAAATCGCACAGGTGATCAAATACCACCAAAAGAAAGCTCTGTTTGTGGGAAAAAAAGGACGTCAACTTTGTTTGGGTACGGCGTTGCATGACCGTGCAATTGTCAGTTAAAGTCGCACAGTGCCGAACCGCAAAAAGTGGCTCAGACGTAAGACAGCAAAATCCTCCGGTGGTTAAAGCCCTATAAAGAGCATTTGTGGTTTTTCAGCTATAATTAATAGGGATGGTGGAACCACACCCATAGTCACAAACAATAACTGTAAGGTTGGTCTCTCTGGGTGCCTAATGTTTATGACTTCTACCAGTGGGCTGAAAGCAGAATGCTGCCCAAACAAGTGCTAAAAATGCTCTTCTTGCAATGAAGTGTGAACAAAGTAGATAAGTTGATTGTGGCTGAACAAGGAAACTGGGACTTATTTCAGCATTAGTATTTATTACTCACCTGTGCTGATATCTGGAAGAATTTCCTCCTCCGTACACGGATGACCCACTACATACGTCTCTTCTGCTTCCTCTTGGATCCTCACACGTCCTTCTTCCTCATCCTCAGGTTTGAGGTCTCCTTGAGTGTCTCTGGTGTCTCCGGGGTCTGTGAATAAAAATGAGAGTGAAGCCTCCTGTACTGAGATGTATGAGACCCCAGAGTGTGTGTGTGGGGGGAGACTGGTCACACACAATGACATGATGTGAGGAGGAAGTCTAATAGAGGCTGATGGCTCCTGACTCCCCACTGGGCACACATTGTCTTCCTATTTCATCACAGATACGTGATACTTTACATTTTTGGGGTTCTATTCGATATGTTACATAGCTAGTCTAGTTGAAAAAGACACAAGTCCATCTAGTTGAAAAAGAGTGCAAAGAGAGAGCACACAAATACTTATATAAGTATAACATTTATTAAAAGTAATGACAGATACAGATAATATTAGAAAATGTAACTAAAGATGCTGTTTTTACCATGGGTCCCTCCCATTATATGGCATGGCACACAGATGATCACAGACGCATGCCTGATGGCAGCTCTGGGGTGTCACATACACATGCCTGATGGCAGCTCTGGGGTGTCACATACACATGCTGATGGCATCTCTGGGGTGTCACATACACATGCCTGATGGCATCTCTGGGGTGAGGTAGTTATTACAAGCTGTGTGAGTGTTATATAGAGGAATTGAATGTAAAGGAAATGGGCAAAACCCATCCCCCTTGGAGCAATATGACCTTTTAAGCAAAATGGCACATTCCTGAAAGGATAGTGGGCTGGCTTGTCCATATAGTCAGTTTATAATCACATTCCTATACCATGAAGTCATTTAAGTTAACCAGGATATTAGAGACTTTTAGATATTTGTGAGGCTAACATTAATAAGGAATATTAAATATGCAATTTCCCCAAAACTTCCCATTACTGTCTACTGACAGAGGAGGGGGAGAAGAAGAGATTGTTGTAGTGACTGAACAAGGAGAATCTGGGACTCTTCTCTGGATTGAGACTGCATGCACACCAGAGGGACGCAACGCGTTTGGCACCAAAGTATCTTATGTACCTTTTTTGGCACTGAGCCAAGTGCGTTTTTGCAGGTTTTTGTGGGGTTCCATTAGGTGCCATCAAAAAATAAGAGATTGTTGTAGTGACTGAACAAGGACAATCTGGGACTCTTCTCTGGATTCATGTTTTTTTTTTCTCACCTGTGCTAATTTCCGGAGACATGGCCTCCTCCTGACATGGCTCACCACCCATCACAGAAGGACCTTCTGTCTCCTCTTTCACCTCAACTTTAACGGTATTCAGATTTTCATCCTAAATAATAATAAAAAAAATGGGAGAATGTGGGAGACTGAAGGGTGCTGGGTGCACTGTGGCAGGTTTCAGGGCAGTATGGGGCACTGTAGGAGATTGGGGGCACTATGGAAGCTCTGCAATAGACTGGGGGACACTGAAGAGGACTGAGGTGGGTTGGTCTGATCTGCAACTGAAAGATTGGAAAAAGGGAAGTTGTGGCCATGGCCAGAGGGTTTAGAACAGGGATCCTCAAACGACGGCCCTTAAGCTGTTGTGGAACCACACATCCCATGAGGCATTGTAAAACTCTGACATTCACAGACATGACTAGGCATGATGGGAATTGTAGTTCCTGAACAACTGGAGGGCCATAGTTTGAAGACCCCTGGTTTAGAACCACTGATATTTACTGTATTATTCAAAAGACTTATATTCCATCTACCTGATAACAATGAAAGACATTGTGACGTTCCTCCTCACATGGATCATCTCCCCTCACGTACGGCTCTTCTGCTTCCTCTTTAACTTCAACTTTGATTACATATTCATTCTTATAAATACAATACATATATTATATTTATTATGTGAGATCCACTAAGCAAATGTATATAATTTATTCAAAGAATTGCTTAGTCCCACCCACCTGATCCTCCTGATGGATCTCCTGATCTTCCTGTGTGGAGTCCCGGGAATACAGAGGACGGGGACATCTCTCTGGGGGATTTCTGTTACTGGATCCATCTGTAGGGACACACACACTGACTGAATACATTGTTTCTATGTCTTTATATCAGAGGATGTGTGTATCTAGGGGGATCCTCAATATTCTTCTCTTACCGAATGATGTGAGGAATGGACGGTTCTCCATCATTCCTTTCTTATGTCCTTCTAAACACTCCAATGTATCTCCAAGTCTGTACTTAGAAGAACGGCTGCTTCATAATGTTTAAACTGCAATTGACTGATGACATAAAATCAGTGAAAGTCAATATTGAAAAAAATAAAAAAATAAAACACATTTCTAAAACATCTGCCTAAGTGCCGGTTCACACTGAAGCGGCACGACTTAGGGGGCGAACTGTGAAGTCGCGTGCACCGCGACTTCGGCGCAACTTGCACGGACTTCATAGAATGAATGTCTATGCAAGTCGCTCCAGGTCGCCCCAAAGTAGTACAGGAACCTTTTTCTAAGTCGGAGCGACTTGTGTCGCTCCTATTAGAACCGTTCCTGTACTACACTATGGACCGCGACGGTGCGCGACTTGTCAGGCTGATCAAGTCGCCTGACAAGTCGTACTAGTGTGAACCGGCCCTAAGACCACACAGAGCTGCTAGGACATGTGCAATTAGTTTCAGTCCGAATACAAATTCGGCCACATTTTTGGTTATTTGGAGATTCAAATGTATCCGAATCTCTGAATAGTTACATAGTAGTTGAGGTTGAATAAAGACAATAGTCCATCCAGTTCAACCGGTGTAGGTGTGTGTGGCTGTAATCATCTCACATACCCCTGAATGTTCTGATCCTTGAGATGTACATCTAAGAGTCTTTTAACCACTTAAGCCCCGGAGGATTTGGCTGCTCAAAGACCAGAGCCTATTTTACGATTCGGCACTGCGTGACTTTAACGGACAATTGCCCGGTCGTGCGACGCTGTACCCAAATTAAATTGATGTCCTTTTTTTCCACCACAAACAGAGCTTTCTTTTGGTGGTATTTGATCACCTGTGCCATTTTTACTTTTTGCGCTATAAACAAAAAAAGAGTGAAAATTTTGAAAAAACAACAATATTTTTCACATTTTTTTGTATGAAATTCTCCCCCCCAAAAAAATGTAACTATCAAAATTGTTTAACATTTTAGGCCAATTTGTTTTCTGCTACATATTTTTGGTAAAAAAAAAAATAGCAATAAGCGTATTTTGATTGGTTTGCACAAAAGTTATTGCGTTTACTAACTAAGGGAAAGATTTATGTCATTTTTATTGTTTTTTTTTTTTTTAAACGAGTAATGGCGGCGATCTGCGTTTTTTTTTGCAGGACTGCGACATTGCGGTGGACAGATCCGACCGCTGACTGACATTTGACACTTTTGGGGGTACCAGTGACATTACTACAGTAATCAGTGCTATACATATGCACTATTACTGTAAAAATGACACTGGCAGAGAAGGGGTTAATTTTATTAGTGATCAAGGGGTTACGTGTGTCCCTAGGGGCGTGATTCTAACTGTAGAGGGGTGTGGCTTTTGATGTAACCACAGAGACATACAATCCTACATAGCAGGATCGTATGATCTCTGCTGTTACACCAGGGAGAATGACAGGCGGCTTTGTTTACATCACCTGCCTGCCTTTCTCCCTCTCCATCGGGAGATCGCGAGTGACCGGCGGACCCGCGCACGGGGATGTGCAGGAACGAGCGGGGGCGGGAGCGTGCCTCCGACGGCGCGTGCTCGCCCCCTGCAGGCTCCTGGGCAAGCGACGTTGTACTACGTTGCTTTGCCCAGAAGGGGCTGACCGCCGCAGTAAATATACTGTGGGCGTTCGGCAAGTAGTTAAATGTAGCCATACTCCCCGCAGTTACTACCATTTGTGGTAGAGAATTCCACAATCTTGAAGCCCTTACAGTAAATAACCCCCTGTGTAGCCTGTGGCTAAAACGCTTCTCCTCTAATCGCATTGTATGGCCTAGTGTCTTCATGCATTCCTTGCGACTGAATAGTTTTTTTTTCTATGCTCTGATCACCGTTGAGGTATTTGTAAATTGCTATCATGTCCCCTCTCAGGCGTCTCCTCTCCAGGGAGAATAAATCAAGCGCTTGTAAGCACTCTTCATAATTAGGGTCCTCCAATCCCCTAATTAGTTCAGTTGCCCTTCTCTGGACTCTCTCCAGCTCCAACACATCCCTTCTGAGGACTGGCAACCAGAACTGGACAGAATACTTCAGATGTGGTTGGACCAGAGTTATATAAAGTGGAAGGATTATAGTCTTATCTCTGGAATACATCCCCTTCCTTATGCATGCTAATATTCTGCCGGCTTTGGCAGCTGCAGCTTGACATTGCATGCTATTGCTAAGTCTATCCTCTACCAGGACTCCCAGATCTTTCTCCATTTTTGATTCCCCCAGGGGTTCCCCCCCCCCCTAAAGTGTATTGTGCTTTTATGTTTTTAGTCCCCAAGTGCAAAACCTTACACTTCTACACATTAAACCTCATTTGCCATGTAGCTGCCCACTCTGTTATTTTGTTCAGGTCATTCTGCCTCTCGATGTGAAGTTATTGCCCTACTTAATTTTGGGTCATCTGCAAAAACCGAGATCGAGCTAATGAATGAAATAGTAACGAATTTAGTTGAAATCCATTAAAATCAGTTTATTCCTTTTCTAACGAATTCAAAATTTTCAGAACGATTAGAAATCTTATCGGTCAAAAAAACGATCAACCGATCCAAAATTTTTGTGAAGAAATAGCTGGTTGTTAAGCAGCGGGCCGTAAAGACGGCCGACCACGTCCTTGCCAACCATGAGTCATCATCTGTCAGCGGGCTTCCCCACTGACGGATGAATGTAGAGATAAAGAATGCTGTTAAAAAAATGAAGAATGCCAGCAATTGCCTGGAAATAGAAAAATGTTTAAAAAAAAAAAAAACGGCGTAGGGTTCCCCCAACCCCTTCAGTCCATACCAGGCCCTTTGGGACTGCTATGGATTTTAAGAAGAACCTTGCCAAAATTAAAAAAAAAAAAAAGTGGCATTTTTTTTTTACCATTTTAGGCCAATTTGTTTTCTGCTACATATTTTTGGTAAAAAAAAAAAAAAAAAAAAAAATCACAATAAGCGTATTTTGATTGGTTTGTGCAAAAGTTATCGTGTCGACTAACTATGGGAAAGAATTATGTCATTTCTATTGTTTTTTTTTTTTTTTACTAGTAATAGTGGCGATCTGCGATTTTTTTGCGGGACTGCGACATTGCGGCGGACAGATCGGACCCCTAACTGACATTTTTGGGGGGACCAGTGACATTACTACAGTAATCAGTGCTAAAAATATGCAGTTACTGTAATATTG